>NC_052625.1:161237293-161538668 GCF_016161935.1 Mauremys reevesii
TAGCAGTGCATGGGATTCTTCCGTCCTAAATGCAGGACTCTGCACTTGTCCTTTTTGAACCTCATGCCTGAAGAAACCCTTCTTGTTACTCTTAACATCTCTTGCTAGCTGCAACTCCAAGTGTGATTTGGCCTTCCTGATTTCACTTCTGCATGCCTAAGCAATATTTTTATGCTCCTCCCTGGTCATTTGTCCAATCTTCCACTTCTTGTAAGTTTCTTTATTGTGTTTAAGATCAGCAAGGATTTCACTGTTAAGCCACGCTGGTCACCTGCCATATTTACTATTCTTTCTACAAGTCGGGATGGTTTGTTCCTGCAACCTCAATAAGGATTCTTTAAAATACAGCCAGCTCTCCTGGACTGCTTTCCCTCTCATGTTATTCTCCCAGGGGATTCTGCCCATCAGGGCTGTTGGGTGGATCCATTCTCTCCTGGCTAAACATTCCAATAATGTGGTATGGGGCACTTGTTTATATTCCCTTAGGGGTACTCTCCAGTGGTGATCTGAAAAATTTCATCTTCCCCCTCTTCCTGCTCATTAGAGGGCATTAGGAAAGTTAATATGGAAGCATGGCCCACAGTATTTTCACACAATTCCATACTTTCATTGCACTTAACTCAGCTAATGCAGCTGAACACCTGGTCCAGTGTCTGGTAGATTTTGGGGAATAGATAAGAGCTAGCTGGGGCTGAAGCTAAATCTAAATAAAACCAAGGTGATGCTGGTCAGCTGTGAAAGCTAGGGGAAGATATAGCAAGGATGATTTCTCCATCTTTAATTGAATGTTTGCATCTCCCATTTGTGGCTTGTCACAAACTGGGGAAGGGGTAGTCAATTATTTTTTGTCAAGGTCCAGATGTCTTGGTCAAGATCCAGACTCCAGAGAAGAAAATAATAATGAAAAACCCAATGATATTGATGATAAGTAAATAAAAAGATATTGGGTCCATTCAAAAGTGTCAGGCCATCCAGATTTGGCCCGCGGTCCGCCTATTGACTACCTCTGGGGGGGTTATGAAGGATCCTCTACTGCTGTTATATGATCATGAAAATTTCGGACCTCCACTCCCAGTTACAAGATTATGATGGTTTCTTCTGAATGCAGAACTGGCTGCCGTGAGCCATAATTTTGTCACCTTGAGGCAGTACCTTAAAGACATTCAAAAATTAAATCTTATGCAGACTTCAGTGGTTCGCTTTGTAAGCAGAGTATCTTGCCAACATCACGTGAAACCTCTGTGATCTGTACAGGCTTCCTGGTGCTTTCCAGGTGGAGTTTAATGTGTTGGTTGTGACCAATAAAGCTCTAAAAGGCACTTTAAATCGTCATCCTTCCTTGTGCCATACTTCAGTGGAAGCACTTGTGCTGGATCTCCCTTGATTGGGAGTAGTGTTTTCCCAACTCAGTCCAAAATAGCTTGTAGTTAATAACCTTCAGAGCATGATGCCAGATTCATCTGTTTACTCACCCTGATGAAAAGGGAGGGATTTGACCGGGTTCAGTCTGTGTAGAAGTGAGGAGTTTTATGAGACTTCTGTAGAGGGTTAGCTGCTTCTTAATATTTCTGTTTGTGCCCAGGGTACCGAGGGTTTTGGATAGGTGCCTCATTTTAATATTTTTGTAAATCTTAATGAATAAATAATAAGTATTGGAAAGGTGTAAACACCAAGGAAGTAAAGGCCTGAGGGTGACACAAAGGGACATATTTAGCAGTAGGGGGTGAAATTAAGAAAGGTAGCCTGACAGCAAGATCTATTAGGCTGTTGAATAGTGAAATGGTAGAATCTCTACTGCTTGAAATATTTAAAACTAGGTTAAAAAAAGCCCTGGAAAATAGGCTGGAAGAAACAACCTTACCCTTGCAAAGGATTGGAATATGCAATCTAATTCTCTTCCATCTCTAATATCTGTGATTGTATGCTCTAAATAAAAAAATTATAGGCAATAATATCAATTTCAAGGCTATCTATCATGACTTTCAGTAAATAAAATTCCATTATTTTCACTATTTTGCTTGTCACTCCATTACAATCATAATTACAAATAGTTTATTTTTAATTAGATCTGACTTTTAAGCAGTTATTCTTCTAAAAGAATGAAAATAATCTTTTTTTGTTAAGTTAAATCCTTTCACATAGCTTTTGAAACTAAGAAGAAATTTCTACACTGGATCTAATGCTTGAGTACAGAAGAAGAGAATATCATGCTAGAAATATATTTTCTAATAATCTATTGTATGTGTGCATTGGGATGTAGTATATGCATGCTTTCTTCTTTATTCCTGTACAGTAGATAGCGCAATTTAGAATGTTGTGGTTCCGCTTTACTCAACTGTGATTAGTAGCAAACAACAATGTGCTATATACTGAACCAGTGTCTTGGAAGAAAATACTAGTTGGATTACTGCTTAAGCACTACATTGGTAGTTACTATAAAATATGATTGATGTCAAATAACTTAACAAACAACTAATATATGAGCCATATATTATAGGAATATTTGTTTACTATTTTGGAGCTTGCTAAGAAAATTACTTGGACCTCATTAGGTCTGATTTCCTTACACAGGGTTTGAAAATATCTCTTCATTCCAAATCCTGCAGTTGGATCCACCTGGGCAGAGTCCTGCACCCATGCATAGCTCAACTCATTTCAATGGGACCTCACATGGATTAAGATGGGGGCCTTACTTTGGAGATGTTTTGGAAGAGACATTTCAAGATAAAAAATGAAAGCTTAGAAAAATAATAACTAGGATTTAATGGCAATAGCACTGTGTTAGTTTACAAATCTTTCATCTTCAGATATCTGCCTTATGGTTCAGCCAGGTACCTAGGCACCATGAATAATTTTAAACATCTGAGTAGTCCAGTGGGCTTCAATGAAATAACTTACCTGTTTAAAGTTATTCACCTACTTAAGTATTTGGCTGAATCAGGGCCTAATATCCAGTTTATGTTCTGAGTGAAAATGTTTAATCATCTCATGATAGTCTCCATTTTTCACTTTGCAAAAGCAGCCATACATTTTGCCATAATTTAGCATGCTTGATAATTTCTGCTCAACTGTGACCTAGAGCTGGAAGGGCTGAAGTACGGAAGCTGGCTGAACTGGGTGTGATAGACTGCACATCACCAGCACACACAGTACCTAGATCAAGCCAATGCCGTTAGCTCCTCATGTTCAAGAACACTAAATTCATTTGCAGCTTTGACAGAAGAAACCCTTACATTTGCATGTGTTTTCTTGATAGATTTTCAAATTGAACCTCTCATAAAACACAGTTTTTATATGGTTTCATCTGTTATACATACGTTGTTTCAATAAATGCTCCTATTGCATGTATTTGAAAATAACACGAAAGATACTACATATCTGCTGATCCCAGAACAGTAGTAAAGCAAGAAACCTCTCATTTTGCAACATCTTATTCTAAAAAGTGCTTTGAAATCTCTTCAAAAGAAAAAAAAATCAGCCTTAAGATTTAAGAGATTAGATTCTACATAAGGAATGTTGGTATGTTGTATAAGCAGGTATATGAACAGTAAGTATCTTAGTATCTCAACAGTCAAGTAATTCATAGCTGGATATGATTTGCATATCAACAGCAATAACGCTGATATTTCAATATAATTACAGATATAAAGATTCTGTCCAAAGCAGAGAACATAAAGGAGAGATGCTCAAGAATGTCAGTGGTCATTGACTTATACAGTATTGAGTGGTCTAACAACACTTAAGAATGATAAAGAATATCAATAACTGGAGTTAGACTTACGTACTTTCAATAATGTAGGCTCCATTCTACAAAGATTCTGAAAACTTGATTGAAAGTTTTCAGTTAAACACAAAACAAGTGTGCATGATGCTGTCAATCACATTTTGAGCACGTCTTGTTCCACTTGATTAAAAAAAGAGCATAAAAACTAGATGAAAATTTGAAAGAAAAGTTGGTACTAGATTTGTTTTTTTTTCACTATTTGTGGGAGGATAGCTTACTGACACTAACTTGCTGGTAGAATTATATTCTTCACCCCCTCGCCAGCCCATTTCACTCTTCAAATCCTGTCCATTAGTGGTACATTTCCCATAGGATCAAATTTAAACTTCTCATTCATGTCCTCAAGGCCTTACACACAGCCTATGTATTGCATTTTATGTCTTATGGTGTTTATCCAGATTCCCCCCTTCACCAACTAATTTGTATGTTCCACCAATGACAGCAAATACATCGCCCTGTTCATTTCTTCTCCCACTTTATCTCTGTGCCTTCTTCCTTACTGCTCTTATTCATTGATTGGCTTCCCCTACTGCATTGTGCCATCTCATCCTCCTAAATCCCTGCTAAAGATTCACCTCCTCAACAGTCATTCAATTGCCTTATCTGCCTCAACATTATTAAGAGGATGCAATAAAGAAAGTCAGAGGAAGAAAATATTCAAAATGATCTTCCCTCTACATTTCCCCATCTCATGTTATCTGTGTCTGACTTTTAGGATGCAAGATCCTTGGAAGAGAGATTGTTTTTACTGGTATCCAGTACGGCTCTACACTGCTACTGAATAACATGATACTGGTACCAAGTAGCTTTGGTGATGCAACAGCAAAAACCTGGCATTTAAATAAAACAACAGATTTACTTTTTCTGTGAATGGAAATAACTACAGCTAGCAAGCATTCCTTCAACAGCAAAATGAGGACTATCTCTAATGTACGTTGTTGGTTTTAATCCCTATCATATCTTATATATCCGCCTCCAAAAATGATAAATAGTGAAGTTGTTGGGCATCTGATGTTTCCATAACAGGAACTGTATGACCAACAGATTGAGCTGACACAAAATCTGTCCATGGAGTAGAAAGATTATTCATACCGTAGATAGAAAAATCATTACAAATGTCTTCTGAGGATTTTAAAAGACTGACAACTGATCTATCTGGGTTTAGCAATTTATTGATGGTGTTACAGAGTTGCAGGACAGCTCTTCACTGTAGTAACAATCACTGAAAAATTAACCACTTCAGCCTTAACTAAAGCTTTGTAATAATCTAGCAAGTGAAATTTCCACTGGAGAGTACCCCTAAAGGAATATAAACAAGTGCCCCATACCACATTCTTGGAATGTTTAGCCAGGAGAGAATGGATCCACCCAACAGTCCTGATGGGCAGGATCCCCTGGGAGAATAACATGAGAAGGAAAGGAGTCCTGGGCCTTGAAAAATGACACTTATTTGGCTTCTAGGAACTCCCCTTTTTACCTTCCAAACACTGAAAATGGGGCATTAATATTAAAAGATTGCCCATGTCACAGTTCATAAATGTGCTTAAGATACTATGAAAGAATTTAGCTGGTTGCTCTAGAAAATCCAAAAGTACATTTAAATCAAACTTTGCTTGTAGCACTCTATGCTACATTACTGATTGTGGAATTAAGGCAGATTAATTATACCTTAGCTAAATTCAAAATAATGTGCATCGGCAAGCACATTCTTAATTCATCCTGTACAGTAGTTGAGGCTCTGAACTTGTAGGACTCTCTGAAGGAAAGACTTATGAGAGCCATGAATATAACTGAGAAGAGGCCTGCCCATGTATAGCAGCAATTAAAAAAGCTAGTGGTTAAAATATATGTAACTGGAGATTAAAACAACAGCAAATATTAAAGATTGCATATATTGTTATTATTAGTATTATTATTATTATAGACTAGTGGTACAGTTTCACCTATGTACTGTTTTGGTTGCCACAGCTAGAAAAAAAATCACCAAAAATTGCGTGTGATAGATTGTGCACACACACACAACTCAAAGATTATAAAAGTGCAAAGAAATTCATAGCAGGACTTTACATTTTAAAAAGAGAGATTGAAATTTTAGACTGGAAATGAGAGTAGTGGGAATGGACTTGTTAAAAGTGCTTAAAATGCTGTAAGATACAGCAGAAATAGCTGATTCTTTTTTAATCCGGAAGCATGTCTGACTAAGAGTTCAAGTTTTCTAAACTGTCTTTCCATACCCTTCACATACTGTTCTTTTAAAAACAGCATGCAAACCTCTTCTTACTCATGAATGACAACAGCTTCCCTTGCCAGAGTGTTGACTCCAAAATGTATTGAAAGTTCTTACATTCTTCCAAAGATGTCTCGTCATTCATCTCCCCCTTTTTTATATTTGAGCTCAGTACACATTTTATAGGAAACTACTTTCTGGTACACCAGTTTGCAATTTCAATTTTAGCCCTTGTTGAGGTTTTGTTTTCTCCCAGTATTTGGACATACTCTTCTCAGTAATATGGTGGATCAACGAAAACTTAGTACAATGAAGATTCCGTTAATAGGACAAAATGTCTTTGGGAGGTAGCCCTTACTTATGGTATCTATTTCTAAGTCACCTATTATCTTGTTATCTAAGTGCCCTGGACTCCAACTCTTAGAATTATTCTTTAAAGGTGATATGAAGGCCACAACTTATTACTCTGATTTTGCAATTCTTACATGATCTTCCCATTTTTATGTATATCCATATTTTATGCTTATTATCTTTATTGTTTTAAAAGTACTTATGGGTATAGATCCACTATACTTAGTTGATAAGTTTGATTATTCCCAGTTACTAAATTCATGTGTTGTATTGAGAATCTTCAAAGACATTTGTGTGTGTGTTTGGAAATGGGGAAAGGTTTGGTAAGTAAAATGTTATTATTACTCTAATTCTTTTGATTCATCTGCATTTTCTCCTCCTCCTCCTTAGAATTCACTAAATGCAACAGATTTTTATTTAAATCTCTGAATTATATCGACTCATGATCCACTTCCTTTTCAAAGTCATTAATTACTACAAATAAAATTGCTAGTCCCAATACAATCCCAGAAGTGTATTTCTGTTCTCATCTTTGCATATGTATCCATATCTGTCTATATATTCCTGATCACTGTAATGTCAGAGCACATCCTAGTACTTTAACAAATGAAAATGTTCTCTCTTTCCTGTCTCCAAAAAGCAAGCTTAGACTTAATGAGTGAATCTGTGAGAATGAGGGTACTATTGTAGGGAAGCCGGGGCAAAGAGGTGGCTATTATAGTTGGCTCTGAATATGGTGAAGTTTGTGGTCATGTTTATTTCTGCTGGTTCTATCAGTTCCTTAGCTGTGGTCCAGTTCATGTGAAAGTTATTTTCCCACAGTCACAAGCCTACCCCTACCAGATGATCCATCATCTTTCCAGTGGAATACAAGAGCCTGATCAGGGAGGGAGGGAGGGATGGTTTCTCAGGCAACCAGAACTAGTCCCATGGAGATCCTTGAAAATCAAACCTAATCAAAAGCCTTTTGGAATTCTACAAAAACTATGTCTATTGGGTCCTCCTTATCTGCAATTTCATTAACATTTTCAAAGAATTCTACTGGTTTAGGGAAGGACTTTTTTTGCTTTACAGAAGCCATGCAGTTTGACACTATCAGTTTATAGATATCATACAACTGTTTTAATACTTTGTGATTATACCAGAGGATAAATGTTCAGATAGTATAAATTGACCTATCCCTGATCTGGCTCAGTGTCTCCTTGAATGGGAAGTATTCCACCTTACAATCACACACATCAATTAAAATAGTTTGTGAGAACTTATATAGGCAACAGAAGTGTGAAAGGTATTTTCTGAAAGAAATGTTGGTTAAATTAATAGAATTATATATATTCTAGATAAAACAAATTAAGTATCTGATCCAAATTTCACTGAAATTCATTTCATGTACCACGTACTGGGTAATCACATTAAAGGACTCCATGCTTGTAAAACTAAACTAGCTCTTTATTAAGCGAACTATTTACAGAGATGTTGCAAGTGTAGCTAACATCCCAACCAGGTACATCCACACTGGCTTTCTGGTGCCTTCTTCAAACTGATCCCTCCTGCAACCTGTGTTCCTGCCTCCAAGATACACGCAGGTTGCTACAAAATCAAAGGGAATCTTTTTGCTGACTTCAATGGGCTTTGGAAATCCCCTAAGTCATTTACTCTATTGCCCTAATAATGCAGACTTATGTTTTACTATATATAATCATGGTGCTTTGTCCTGTTTAGTTTAATGTATCTTAGAGTTCTAGAAATTAGAAATTATTACATTATACTTAATTATTTGAAATGGTGCTTATAATGTGTTACACGTGTGGTAATGAGTGAGAATTCACTTCCAAAAAATAGCATGAGATAGAGAAGCAGCAAAGAATTCTGTGGCACCTTATAGACTAACAGACGTTTTGCAGCATGAGCTTTCGTGGTGAATACCCACTTCTTCGGATGCAAGCAGTGGAAATTTCCAGGGGCAGGTGTATATATAAGCAAGCAAGAAGCAAACTGGAAATTTCCACTGCTTGCATCCGAAGAAGTGGGTATTCACCCAAGAAAGCTCATGCTGCAAAACATCTGTTAGTCTATAAGGTGCCACAGGATTCTTTGCTGCTTCTACAGAACCAGACTAACACGGCTACCCCTCTGATACTTGACATGAGATAGAGAGAGAATCTTGAACCAGAAATATTATTTTTTAATTGTTTGAGCTTTACACGTTTTATTTTCCAGTTCTATTTGAACCACCTGCACCATATTGATATACGCTGAGCCTTTAAGGAGACTGTTCAAATCTGTTACTTGTACTTACAGAAGTGTCAAGTATTAATAACTGTTCTTTGTTCTACTGGTGCTGAGCATTGATCCACCTGAGGCATTAGTGTAAGATAATTTGTTCCCTTACCTTTCCTCTAATACAGTGGGCAAGTGCACTGCCATGCTTTCCTTTATCTATTCTATTTTATATAGGTTCTTATACTGCCCTCATCACTGTAGTATCTCAGTGTCTTCAGTAATGCATTGAGCAATGTGACTAATGCCTGTCACATGTGGTTCATTCTTTCTCTCATCCTCTTTTCAAAGGGAGAATTGTGGGTGCAATGTAATGTTTTGTTTTGATCGGTTTTCATATATTTTTTTCGCAGGGGGCATTTAAATGTACACGTTGCTCTGTGTTTATATTAGAAAAGGCAGATCAAAAAAAAGTGTGCCTTGCACTTGAAGTGCAAGGTGGTGAGGTTTGTTATAGTCTTTAATTGCTGTGAGTTTGTTCCACAGGCTTGTATCTTCCCCTGAGAAAATTCAGTATCCTGAACAGACAAGCTTTACTCTTACTGTAGAAACTCCTGAGAAGTAGAGTTGTCAGCCACAGACTTCAATCTCAGAGTTTTAGGTGATCTTTTAGATATGCTTGTCCAGACCACTGGGCATCTGAAGGTGAGAGGACCAAGACCTTGAACTTGACTCAATATTCTATGGGAAGACAGAGTGGAGAGCAGAGGACAGATTTGCTTTGCTTGTTGTAGTCTGTTATGCTGAGGAGTCTCTTTGCAGTTTCTTCCTTCAAAATGATTAATTGAAATCAAGAGGATCACTAATAAGGTTCCAATATAAAATAATTTCCCCCTAGTTAATCCAGTTCCTTCTTTTCATGTCTAGCTGTGGGTGTAGGAACTTTTTCTCTATGCCTAGAAAAAGTTTCTTGTTTTTTTAACCAAAAATGTCCAGTTATCTTGTTATAGTTTAGACATTTTAGGTAAAGAGTGAAAGCTTTTAGGTAGGTACAGGAATTTTAAATACTTTTTATGCTGTTACACCATTTAGGTTCCCACATTTTCTCTAGTTAAGTTCCAGGCCATCATAACTACTCCAAACAGCCAGACTTCAGTAGTGTGTGTCATATCTTTTCCCTATTCCTGGAGTTGGCTGAACATGTGTGCTATCTTGAGGAACACCATTACCTAGGAATCACTGTTCATGCTTGGCTTCTAGCCTTCTTCATGACTAAGGTCCTATAAGTCAGCACCTCAGAATCATCTCCTGGTCAGAGCCCCATATCTGTCCAAGGACAGGTTAATCTTTCATTTGTTTCAAAGCCCTTACAAATGAGGAAACAGAATCCTTCATTGCCAGGAGCAGCCTTTTCATCTGCCTCCAAGTTGGTGGAACATTTTGATTTTGATTCCTGGCCTGCTTCAGTGCCACAGGTCATTTTGCATTTTTGTCTATCAATGCTTGAACATCTTCACTGTAGGGACTCCAGTGGTGACCCTCCCAGGCAGGAACCATCTGGTCCTGCAGTTGCAGGTTCTTTGGTTCTGGAGTCTTTCAGAGCACTAAGAAGTCCTCTTGTTTGGCAGACTGTTGTTGCTACTGAGCTTATTCCCTCATATCTGGGGCTTGTCCAGGCCCAATGTTTGTGGAAGCCTCCATTATGTGGTCCTTTGCCCTCAAGCATAATGGTAAGATGAAGTAGAACTCAGAGACTCACTGCTGTCTTAAAAGAGAAATAAGAATCATTGTCATGATTCTAGGTTGATCTTGGTTCTGGCTTTCTTGGTTCTTAAGGAGCTTCTGGCCCTTCCAGTGATATCAGTCCTTCTGATTCCACAAGATTCTCCCTGCTTTGGTGACTGTGCAAGTCCCTCAGTGTTGACTGTGGTGTCTTGAGGATGGTGGAGCGGGTTTCCTGGTTATACTTGCAGGGAAGAGGTCTCTGTAGGAAAGTGTGCGATCTGAATCAGTAATGAAAGAGCCAGCTTAAAGCGAGGTAGGGTGAGTTGAGTTTCATTGACTTAGGGAGCAGCCAGTTTTCTTTCTGTGTGTTTTGGGTTCTTGCATGTTATCATTCGGAATTCTAAAAAATAAAGTAGTGTGACATTGCAACCATCCAGGAAGAGTATTTATGTTTTTGTCTAATTTCTCTGAGTGTAGGCTGTGAACATAACATTGATGAACTAATATCTTCTATATGGTACATGTGAAGGGGTTCGACTCACCACTTCCCCCTGTCGGTCAGTCTGGGAATTAGCTCTTGACCACTCTGGTGCATCTTCGCCAAGTGGTAGCTTGCCCGTTGTCTCCATTCTGCTGCCCTGGGACCCATGTTGCTTCCTGCTTGGTGGCGTCCTCCTCAGGACAGTCTCCACCTGCCTCAGGACACTGCCCTCCGGCGGTGTCCACTACTCTGGTCTCACTCCCTTCCGGGGGGCCGTTGTTAACAGTAGTCCCTCTGTTTGTCCCTGCCTTGGCGGCCAACCACAACCCTAGAGTCTAGCCCCTTGTCTCAGGGGCCGGTTGCGGTCTGTCTCAGCCCCTCTCCTTAGTGGCCAAGGGCAATGCAAGGGGGATGGGGGGGGACCCAGGCCCACCCGCTACTCTAGGTCCCAACCCAGGGATCCTCTAGTGGCAGCCTCCCTCTGTCCTCCTTCTCTCCCCTCTCATCTGCCTAGTTTCCCTGAGTCACTTCCCCTTTGACCCTATGCACCTTCTCAACCCCTTCTAGGAAGGGCCACAGCCTGGCAGGTATCTGGGCTGGAGCTCCTCTCTCCTCCCCCAAGCCTGCCCAGCACTGCTCTGTCCAAGGTGCTGCTCCTTAGCTCAGGAGCCACTCCTTCTCCCTCACTAGTCTACTCTGAAACTAGTCAGGGAGTGACCAACTTCTCCTCTGCTAGGCAGTCTTTATATAGGACCTACCCCAGCCCTGATTGGCTGCCTCTTTCCCTGCCCTGATTGGCTCTCCCCAGGCCTTCTCTGATTGGCTGCTGGTCTACGCAGCCTCTCAGGCCTGGTTCAGCCCTTTTCTTCAGGGGGTGGGGCACCACTCCACCACAGTACCCATTGCTTAAAAGAGGGATCCAATGAAGGTCTTCTGGTCTAAAAGATGTATCTGAGTCATCTCATTCAGAGTTTGTGTTCTGGTGATGCCTGATTCGGCATCACCACCACCAAGACAGATTAGAAGTATAACTGCATCTTTGGTGGTTCACAATCTTCACTAGAAGCCAATGCTTAGTTTTTGAAATCTCTGGGGTAATTTTATGTAGTTGGTGTTCCACCTATTCCAGACCATTAATACCCCAGGTTTCATTCCAAAACTTCATTCTTACCTTAGAAAATGTAGTTCTATAACCTGGATATTAGAAAAGTGCAGAGTTCTCTTTTTATTTGAATAATATTAAGATATTTAGGGAGTCACCAAAACTTTTTGTATCTATTAGAGATCAAAGTAAATGAAATACTATTTCCATGCAGAGCCATTCAAAATGAATTATACCTACTGAAACACATTACACTTTGGCTAGCCTACTCATACTGGAAGGTCTTAGGGCTCATTCTACTAAAACTAAGGTGTCTTAGATGGTTTATCCCCAATAAAGTTGCCATTATAGAAATCTGCATGGTTACTATCTAGTGCTCTATATACACCTTCATCAGGGCTCGCCCTCTCTTTACTTGATATCTACATCTGACAATCAATTTGAGAGTGCAGTTCTAAATTAATTACAACTCAACAGCCCACATTCCTGGAGTCAAGGTGTTGTACTGATAGCTAGAATCCCACATAAGAAAAAGAATATACAGTCAATTCCTAGTAAATGTAGTTGTTTGAAAGTGTTACATATTCACAATACCTGTCCATCTTCCTCTCTTTCCTTTGGAATTCTACTCTTATAGGATTCTAGGCTTTAGCAGAAGGAACTGAGATGTTTGGGGACCACACAGCCTATAAGAACCTTGGTTCTGAAAATTTGGTGCTTTGTGGGGGTGAAGCTTGTGCAGTCCCAAGGTGCACTGTTTTTCTGGAAGGTTTCTGAAGCCCAATAGCTCTTGTGGGTGCTTCCCATAAGGGTGAATGTCCACTGTTATTACTGAGTAACCTTTCTTTCTTTCGTTCTTTCGTTCTTCACTGAACACACTTTGGTAATTGAGCTTGTAATAGACAATCATATTGTCAACACTGAAAAAGCCTGGAATGCTCAATAAAGCTAAAGGTGTTTGTTGTAAAGGTTATTTAGAATGATCATTATCGTGGCTCCTTTCCCAGACCTAGACACGTTTTTTTTTTAAAAAGGACCAGATGCTATGGTTTTATACTCAATAACAACATTCTTAACAGTGTTCTAAGATCAATATATTTTTTCACCATTTGTTCATTTCAGTGGTTATTATTCACCCAGAAATAATTACAAAAACTTTTGTAATATCGAATTCCTGAGAAAACAATTGTCTTCATTAGCATCTGTCATTGTTCAAAATGAACCCGGTTGAGAAGCTGTTCCTTCAACAGTGCACTGTGTTATATCAATGGATAAACTAAGTTCTCAAATTAATAATTTATTTCTTTACTCTTTCATCATATGTGCTTATTGTTAGCACGTTTAGGTGTATAATTCTGGTCTAATAGACTGCATAATAATGAAAACAATCCTGTATGCAAATATAGCATCTATATATTAATACATAATTTTTGCAGCCTAATATACTTCCTTATTTATCAACTTCTAAATAGGGTGTATTATTTTTCCCATAGGGATATGATGATGGATATGGGGGTGAATATGATGACCCAAGCTACGAAGCATATGATAACAGTTATGCCACCCAAACACAGAGGTAAGCAATCGTAATTATAAATTGTTTTTTTTTTCAAATGAACTACTAGACCTAGCCTTTGTTCTCCTATGCATTTTGTATAATGTGAATTTCAAATCTTACTTTCTGACAGCAAACAATTCTTCAAAACATCTGAATAATTTTTTGAAATACTTTTAATCAAATGTAATAAAAAAAGGCTACCAGAGTTAACATACAAGATTACCAGAATTGAGGAAAGAATGCAGAAAAAAATACATTTCTAGAATCATTTCAATTTTAGCCTAGTCTTAAAAACAAATCTAAGTGATTATCCCTTTCCTCTACCTTGAGTCTCTCTGAGTTTTTCTTTCTAGAGTGTAAAGTCTTCAAGGCAGATATCATACTTTCCTTCCTGTTCGTACACTTCATAGCATATCATGAGCTCTACCAGAAACAAGTAATAAATAAAAATGATAGTGGTAAACACTTGTGATTAGTCAACATACACTAACAAAGACAACTGCAGGACTTTATATCCGTAACCTTAGGTTTGGGGGCAAAAACCTATCTATTTTTAAGACAGTTTGATAAATTTATTAACAGAATTAAATGATGCGGTTGGTTGTGATAGTAGGGAACTATACTCAGTGACCCAGCAGGTCTCTTCCTCTCCTCTGTCTCAGGTGTTCCCAAATTTGGTTTGCAGCTTGTTCAGGTAAGCCCCTGGTGGGCCGTGAGATGCTTTGTTTACCTGAGCGTCCGCAGGTATGGACGCACAGCTCCCATTGGCCGCAGTTCGCCATTCCCCGCCAATAAGAGCTGCAGGAAATCGCGCAGGCCGGGCCACCACTTCCCACAGCTCCCATTGACCAGGAAAGGTGAACCTAATCCAAATTTAAATATTGGCAAATTTTGACTTTTTAATGATGTCCACTATAGAGGGGAAGTCTTCTCATAGCTCATCACTAATCCATCAGTTCCCCTGGCCCTGATATTTTAACAGAAAACCATCGCCTGACTCCCTATTTACCTACTTACATGGTCTTGTGCAGGAAGCCTGGCAGGCTGCTACATATTCTGGTGTTGCAGTGTCCTCTTCAGGTGTGACCAGATGTTTACTCCCTTGGCCAATCATCCTTTTCTGCTCCATGACCAAATATCCTCTTCCTTTTCCTCTCCAATCCTCAAATGCAATACTCTGAGGGCAACCTCCACACAGCAGAACTCAGAAACTCCATCACTGGATCCCCCTCCCACTGAAGGAGAGAAATCTCTCTTCATTTAATACAAGTAACTAGCAGTTTTACCTGTACTGGACACAATGACCACAAAAGAAAAACGTGGGCTTGGTTTTGTTTCTGTACAAGTTCTTTATTCTTAAAGTGGAAGACATGCTAAGTATAGTAATGAAGTAGAGCACAAACTGATTTAATTTCCTACCAAATTATTGATGAACAAATATTTTCAAAAGACATAAAAGACAAAGATACAGAGTTGTTGTCAAAACACTTTCAGTATTATCTGCATGTGCTAACGCTCCTGTGCTTACTGTAGAGCCTCAGTAAATTGCATTCAGATGTATATGTCCTGAATACATTCAGCAGTAAACTGATAGCTATAGATGAGTATAGATAGGTGTATACAAATAAATCCATAATGCCAAAATCTGATACCCTTACTTATGTGGAATAGTGCCTTACTCTGTAATTAGCTCCAGTGTTTTCAGTGTGACTAGCTGCATAGTATAAAGTACTATTTCATACTAGTTGTAAATTAAGGTACCCATGAGTAAAGGTATCAGTTCTGGTTCTAATTTCTGCAACAGAGTCCTTCTTTCTTATATCCCCAGCTGACACATAGATATGCCTATCACTTTTGTCTCACCATCTCTGAATATTACAATATAAGAAAATATATAGCTAGCTCTACCAGGCAACAGCTGGGAGAGTGCCTGCATGGTTCTTTGTAAAATATCATATACTGTATAATTTTTCTCTCTTGTACCCTCTCCCCATTTTAACCAGCCTGCATTGTATTTATACTATGCTGTATTTCATTTTGGTTTTGTGCTTATATCCACCTGTTCATAAATAAAGATTTCCCTGCATTTTATTTTCAAACCATTGAAATCAATCACGGCAGCAAGCCTAAAAGATGACATTTTATGTATCTTCACTGCAATCCACTTACAGCATTCATCATCAGAAACTGTTTTCAAATGCCACTTCTCATTTATTTGATTCAATGAGCAAAACTGAATCAAATTGAGTTGCTCTGAAGTAGAGAAAAGTTTGTCTTCTAAATCACTTGTATCCTCTAGAATTCTTGGAAGATTTTTTTCTTCATAGATCTCCACTCTTATGTCTGATGTCCCACTAATAACATTTCTGGAGTAGATTGTACAGTTCTAGAAACTCTCTCTCTCTCCTGTCTGTATCATTGAATAGGGATCATGGACCATTTGTCTGGCAAATTGTGTCTTTAGAATCCATCATTTTCTACAAAACTCCAGAGAACTTGATGATAATTTTCTCTCATGTTTTGTGTGCGTGCATGTGAGAGAGAGCATATTTGGGGGATGCAGCAGTTATTAGTGTGTCAGTGGTCATAGCATATAAATGGGAGACAGGTTTCTGTTCCAGACTATGCCACTGATTCATTGTGTTACCTTGGGACCTAATTCTGTAGCTCATCCACTTGTACACTGGTGTAATTCCATTAAGTCCACTGATTTATGTTAGCGTAAGATCAGAGTTTAATAGATTTGAGGGCCAGAATGGAGCACTGTGATTATCTTGTGTACTCTTCAGGCATACTACAGGTATAGAATTTTACCCACTGATTTCTACAGTGGAGATAATTTATTTCTCCCTGTTATACTTGTGAACACTATCAAACTGAAGCTCTCAGAATCAGATCCTCTGTTTTCCATTCTATACAATAGGGTAATAACAAGAGCTAGATGAATGACAAAAAAAATTTCCACAGATATTTGCTTGATTTTTTTTTGTATGTTCTTAGGCCATGGTCATTTTGTGTTCATTTTCTGGGAATAGTCAGGAACCAAGTTTTATTAGATACCAAACATTAGATTCATGTACACTCATCCAGTCAGTGAACAGAATGATATGATGGCCCACGTCCTGCAAACACAGATGCACATGCTTAACTTTAAACATGTGAGTAATTCATTGACATTTTGTTATATTGAGACTACTCACATGTTTAACTTTAAGCAAGTTTGCAGGATTGGAGCTAAGTGATTAATCAGAACACTCACAATTAAGCAACACACCTCAAATTATTAATACTCAATACTGCACTCACTGTTCAGACTGAAACATTTGCAATTAATTTATAGTATAAAAACATAGTACATTTCCTAGCACCTTGGGGCCCTGATCCTGATTGGAGCCTTTGGTTGGAACTGCAAAACAAATAATTAATAATAAAATACATTTGAATAACAACTATATTCAAAGAAATAATCCCGGGGAGATACTCCAGGAGCAGAAAAAGAGGTTAGATTTGTCAAGTAAATTATTCCTTATGCTCTAGCAATAATCCTACTCTGATGATACTTTCAATCAAGAATCACTCCTGAATCTCATGCTTCCAGCCTGAGTCCTATTGGAAATTCTCCTATATTTTAAGATTTTTGATATTCTTATGCACCTGTAAGCTGACTCAAGATCTCTGCCCCACTAAGCATGCTCTAATTAATGTACATCAGTGCCCCCAGCATATTCTCTCAGATCTCTTTTGAAATTTTCAGATGAAAACTTTTTATTGAAGTTTTCACAAAAATACTTTCAAATATTATTTTGCAAAAAAATTGAAAATTAATCTAGTTTATTGGCTTTCAATTTTTTCCTTCTCGCCTTACTTCTTTGTTTTACCTTTTTTCACTCTTTTCAGTGGTAAAATGGAAAAATTAAAAAGAGAAAAGGAGGGAAAGGCGAAAGGAACAACAACACCCCCCCCCCAAAAAAAAGTCTAAAGCAAACATTTAAAAAATATATATCTTCATGAAAAGTTGCTCATTCTCAAAACTTGCGGAAAGCACATTTTTTCCTTTTGGGGGGAGGGGAAGAAATCATTATCATTTTCATATTTCTTATTATGTAGATATATAAAAAATCTCTTTTCTCCCTCACTAAATGTAAAAAAGGGTCAGCTGTCCCAGAAAAGAGAGTGGACACTGGAGAAACGAGACTCCAAAAGGTAGATTCAGAATTTATCACCTCTTCATTTTTATCCCAAAATCATATTTAGCACCAACGCTGAGCTGAGGTTGGTGGGTGGAGATGAAAGTCCTACATAACGATATTTATATAAAAGTAGAATTATAAAGGAACTTCAGGTCTTGCCAATGGAGAGTAAATAGTTCAAGGGCTGTCCCAATAGACAGTGTAATAACAAACATCATTCCCTCAGTGCTGATGATTCAAGTCTTAGGAAGCAAATGGGAGACTACAGACACCAAACAATTTGGTGAGCATCTTTACTCTAAATGTGAAGGGGTTCAGGGAGCATTTCCATACAGCAAATGTTCTACCAGCGCTAAACATGTCAAGCTGAGGGTTTGTTTCTTTGTGTCAATGTGCAAATCTTTGGGATTCCCAGATGCTAAGCTGCTGATACATTCAATGTGTCATTACACTGAGCCTTGATAAGAGGGTAAAGCCTCAAAAGCCACTGGAATTTAACCCTCTTTCCTGACTAGCTGGAAGCACTGATATACCAAGCCTCTGGATGGTACTGGAATGGTGGCAATGAGCCATAGGAGATGCCAATGCAGTTATACCAAAGGTTCTTGCCTAGCCATACCAGGAAGCAGGAAGAATCCAAGTGTGTCTCAGTGTTAGTTAACTGATGTGGGCCACGGACTCTTTCTTTTCTTCTTTGATTGTATCGGAGGCTGGCAAACAGAAAATTGATGCTGTCTTATCTCTGTAAATGAAACAACCCATGGAAAGACCAGAACCAAATACTAATCGTTTTAAGAGACATGCAGAAATTAAGAAATTAAGCATTTTGGGTTTAGGAAATCAAAAGAGACACTCACTGGACGTCAGGGGACATTAACAGAAATGGTACGTCTACACTGTAGTCAGGAAAGTAATTTACCGCTCATGTAGGCATACTTGCACTAGCTTTGATCAAGCTAGCATGCTAAAAATAGTAGTGGGGCCACAGATACATGGGCTAGCTGCCCAAATACAATCCTATCTAACCCCGTGGATACGTACTAGAACAGTAGGCCCATGCCACCACCTGTGCAGCCGTGGCTACACTGCTATCTTTAGCAGGCCAGCTCAATCAAATCTAGCATGGATACATCTACCTGAGCTGGAAATTGTCCCCCGCAGCTGAAATGTACACATACCCCTAATGATACCCAATCCCTAATAGAGACAGCAGCGTTAGAATCTGAAGCTGCTTGAATTGGAGCCATTGGATAGGTCCTTCACTGATCATGGTTGCAAAGGAAATGAAGAGATTGTTATGGGTCACTGAATTATCTGTTGTTGGAACAAACTCAGTAGGATAGTACCCTCAAGTTAGCCTACAAGTGCTTAATTAGTTCAAAAACCTTAAGAGCTGGGAGAGTTTGCTGCACAACTCACACAAGTGGCATGAAAACCAGAAGCAAGAATTTGGCAATATCTTCAGAGAAACAGACTTACTATGTATTTTTTTCCCTTACTCACCTTTGTAAAACATTTTGAAGTCCCCTGATGGAAGGTGCTAGGCAAGTGAAAGTACTATTGTACAGTATGGACCAGATCCTCAACTCATATAATCGGTTATAGCTCAGTTGAAGTCATTGGAGCCATGTCATTTTACACCAAGTTTCTGCCCCATGTTATGTCTCCAAAGTCATATTATGTTTTTATATTCTCAGCAGAATGTTGAAGAATTACTTTGAAATGCACTCAGCTACCTTTCATTTTCTATGTTAAAACACTGTGCCATATGGGTGTTAATGATTACCCATGGTCACTCTTACATTTTACTTTTTACTTTAAAGTTTAATTGTAAGTTCACAATTAAGCATTTAAATTACACATGGAAAACTTTTAAAAGTATCTGCCTGTGACATGTCTCTCATTGGCCTGAACTCAGTCTATATCTGGACTTTATCCATCCATGAAAGGTACCCACATACTGATTGCAAACTGGAAGTGAAGAATATCATATTCCACTGAAACTATACCTAAGATAATTTAATCAAAATGATAAGCAAGGGGAGATTTACTTTGTTATTTCTGAGAGAAGAAGTGAAGAAATTCCATAACAGGCTCTGAACTATTAAAAAACAAAAATAAAATCAAGAAAGCATGTCACTAAAGCTAAGTTATCATTAATACTCTTAAACTAAACTTGGACTAAATCAATCATTCATTCATTCATCATTAATTCTCCTTCTTGTGGAGCATAAAGTGCAAATTCCTTATCACCCATTCCCAGATAGCCCAGTCTCCTGCCAATATTGTGGCTTGCTCTCTAGTAAGCCTGGAGCAGGCAAGGTCAGAAGCTATGACATCCTTCCAGCATGTGCTAGGCTGTCTGTGAGGTCTTCTCCATCCAGATTTTGTTGAAGACATAAAGCTGGTGGGGTGGTATGGACTCCAGCATACAGAGCAGATAATCAAGCCACCTGAGCTGCTGTTGAGTCACTTCAGAAGATATTGGAGGCTGGTTGGTCTGACGCCTGACATCCTTGTTCGTAACACGGTAAAACTACCATATGCCTTCAATAGATTGTTGCTGTTTCATGTTGAAAGCACCATCTGGTGCATTTGCACCTCTATGGTAGCCCAGATTTCAGAACCACTCCTATAACATTGCTGATTCAAGGTGGCTTATCTGTTTGGAACATACCCTGAAAACCATTGGGTCTCCTACCACTTTGTCATTTAGATTGAAGCAATACAACATTTCCTGGTAGGACTCTGCAAGACCCATTGAAGTGTTAGGGATGAGCCAATTATTATTGGCCATCATTATCCTATGGTCAGGCCCCAGTGATGAGGGCAGTGGCCACATTTGCCTTGGTGATGTTGCCTTGGCCTTGTCAAGGAATGCTTGTAAAGCCCTCAAAAGCTTCACTCCCATCTCCAGATGTATTGTGGTGGCAGGACTTTCTCATTAGACATGGCAACATCATCATCATCGTCATGCTTATGCACTGATTAATCTTACCAATGAGGAGAACAAGGAACAATATGCACGAGCCATGTATGACATCATCAGCAGAGTATCCACTCATGACATTATTGTTGTTATCCAATGCCAATGCCACACTGGGTTGCTCAAACAGCTTGGCTGGAAAGTGTTGGGAATTTTTTATGGATGTGACCACAAACAATAATTGTGAGCAACTGCTCAAGCTTTGTGCTGCAACCAGACTCCATGTTTCTGACACTCGTTTCAAAGGAAGAACATACATGCATGGACTTGATATGGGAATGATGGGTGAACCCACAAAGCACTAAAAAGTGGTAGCATCCTGAACACCAAGACAGGATGTCCGAGAAGATGGAAAGAACACTTTCAGAACCTTCTTAACTGCAGCACCAGCAGGATGCAAAGAGTTCAGTGACCACACCTCCATATAATGTAGAGGATGTCAATGTGGAGGAGGTACGAAGTGCAGCCTGTAAACTAAACAATGGCCATGCTGCTTAGCTGATTGAGCATGTCATGGATTCCATTTTGGAGTAGCTGACCCATATTATCAATAGAGTATGGATTCATGAGTAACTAAAACAATACAGCCATCAAATTAAGAGCAACAGAGTCAAAGCAACAAGTTAGTCTAAGTGCTGTATTGAAATTAAATTACCAATTTAGTTAAAACATAAGATTAATACACCAAATAATCAACCCTGTTATTAAATGTTAAAAAGGGATCTAAAGAGGTGCCTGTCTGTTTGGTTATGAATCCCAACTAAAGATCACCCAAGTCAATCAAAACAATAAATTGGAACTAGTTTAATGTATTGTTACTGAAACAAGATTACTATTTAATGTCTGAACCACAACCTCAGAGCCAATTAAAAGCTTCCTCCTTAGATTTCAGTTCTTGAGTTGTGGCTAACCCTTTCCTTTCCCACTCTCAGCAAAGATATTATAATGCAGGCCTTAATAGAACACTCTGATATGCAGAAGTTGGATAACTCTCATTTAGCAATTTACCCCTTCAGACAAATCAAACGTGAGGGCTACCTTGGAGCCATGCAACTTAATTCAATCAGGTTAGGATTAAATCATCTTTAGCTCAAATTTACTTGGAAAAGGCCGACTTAACTCAGAAGCTTAAAAAAATATCAGTGTTTGCATACCACAGAGACTAAGTTTATAAGCCCCCAAAATATCAAAAATACAGAACATGAGGCTAGTTTTAAGAAAGGTGACACAGCTTTACTTTAGTGAAAGGTCTTGAGGTGACATTATGTCATCAGTTTAAAGAAAGTTTGACCCTATAAAAATAACTGCTTGAAAAGATTTAGCGACATCCATACCCTCAATATTCATCCATCAGAAACATTAAAAATAAACGTGATCTTCTGATCAGATGTCAACATACTTCTTACAAACAAGACAATTTAGGGATTTTTATATTTAGGAACTAGGCCATAAGCCAAAAAGCTTATTTTTGAAAGTTTTCATCTTGATAGAGAAACATTACGTTAAAACCTGGTAAGATGAGAACCCATTTAAGAAATAAAAATAATGAAACCTTAATGAAGGTCTGTATCCCCATATTTGCTACTTCTCTCATAAATAGGACCATTGAAGTTAACATCTAAGGGTTGGAAAATCAAGCCCATTGTGATTTGGAAGCCCTGTGGCTAAAATACTGTGCAGCGCTTAAAAATGTAGGAGTTTGATGTGAAAGATTGGTAATGAGTTAATATATTTTCTAAAACAGATATGATTACTTCCTGCTTTCAGGTAGGTGCATGTACTTAAGAAAATTACACCTTGTGTTGCTTGAAGAGTAATGAATGCTAATCACAGATAATGGTGTGTTGTTTCCAATTAACACCACCAAGAAAACATGGTGTTTCTAGAACTCATGAGCACTGTAGTTTCTAAATTATGGGATGTCACGGAACTCTACAATTAAATAACCAAGTTTTGTTTATGCTGAATTCATTTGCTGATTATTTACTGAGATCTGCTGCCGATCAACGTAATATGGTTGAATTATATTTATCTGTAGTGTGATAATGTCTTTTAAAAGCCCTAAGTATATAAAGCCAGATTTTACAGTCCAGCTTTTCTCAATATTGTTACTAGAGAATGACTTTTTACAAATGTATGTTGTAGCCTGAGCAATTATTAGAATTATAATTTTTTTTATTGGGATGCAACATGCACTTGTCACAAATACAAGGTCATTCCTCAGGTGATTAGTTGGATTTAATCAAGATGATAAAATTGGTGAAGCACACACACCAACTTCATAAGCTTTTGTTAATTCAAACAAATATAATTGAAATAATAGAAAAATCAAGATACATACGTATAAGAATAAGATAAATACAGTAGAGTGGTTTCCTGTACTGTTCATACTTGCAGTCTTACACCGTGCATACTTACAATCTTATGGAGACAATTAGAAACAAGGGGAGAAGAAAAAGTAAGTGGAGCACATCAGGAGACTGGTCCCAGGTCAGGCAACATGCTGGTCTAGAAATGGACATACCCAAGAAAGCAAGGAAAGTTCCAAATGATGTATAACCATAGGTCATTCAGTCCACATGGATTCAGGCAACATCAGCTCACCTTTTCCATATGTGTCAACAATATCAACCCATTGTATTATATACAAGCCTTTCTAGCTAACTATATTTATGCTTCCAATACCTAAGTAATTTGCATCAATGTGGTCTGCCTTGTAACAAAATTTCCAAAGTGTATGGATTAGAATCACTTGTTTTATACAATGAATTGGGGGGAAGTGATTTATTTCAATTGGCTGGAGATTTCAAGAGGTGATGTTTTTGTTTGTTTTGTTTTTTCATAACTCTGCTACTCCATCACCATTCCCATCCTCTTCCCCAGAAATGCAGTCAATAGGTCAAAATTATGCTGTTTAAATCACATTACATGTGATTTTTCATACTATTTGTCATATCTGACATGTCAGCTCTCTGTTTTGAGCATATTTTAGGTCTAAGCTGTAGGAAGTCTGAATATGATAAGACTGATTATTTAACCCCCTGCTTTATTGCACTCGATATGCTCTCATGTTTCCATTTAACTTTCCAAAGAAATCACTAGAAACATATAGCATGGCCAGTATGTTCAATAGAATATTAGATATATTGTGCCTGGTCAGCTCTAGAATATTTCGCATCAGCCCTAAGTGTTTATATGGCCATGTCAATGCGGTATTTGAGCACTTGAAAAACTGCTTGCTGAAACACTGACTTTTTAGGAAATATTACAGAATATTTATGGAAAATGTACTTTTAATTTAAAAAAATCTTTAGTATTTGCATTGGAAAGCTGATTATAAATAATTTTACCTAGCCAGTCAGGAAAAAAACATGTTTGTTCGAAACAGCTTCAGTGTCAGATATCAAATGCTTGCAATGAATGTTCTCAAGAAAAATACATGATTTTTTCTTAGGAATTATTCCAGGAAGAATTATGAATAAGAATTGCATTCAAGAAATTCAAAATCCGATTTTTGTCTACAGCAATGGTAAAATTGTGTCTAAGCAAATAATTATTACAAATTATTTGCCCAACTCTATTATCTTTATAAGATTTTTTTTCTGCAGTGTTAAATATGTCTCTGTTTCAAATACTAACCAATTTTTTTTTAAATCTCCTGGAAAATAGCCTAAGTAATAACGCAATGTTGAGGTGACCATGGAGGTTCTGGTATCTTTGTGAGAGCCCGTCAGATGGAGCCTTTAATGAAAAAGGTCAAATAAAACAAACAAAAAAATTAATAGGAAACATATTATATTTTTTATTTTGTTCACCGAGGGTGGGGGAAATACAATTCAGTAATATAGATAAATTATAAGCTTTACTTGGCAGTGCCTAGCTGCCTTTTATTATTATATTTGTGCAGTGCCTAGCAAACTGGGAATTTGGTCCTGATTTTGGGGCATCCAGGGTGTTACTGGAAAACAAATTATAAATAATAATAATAGTAAAGCTAAAATGTGACCAATTCAATCTCCATGTTAACATTGCTCACCATCTTTGCTTCACAGATATGCTGGTGCCCATTATAGACAATAACTGCAGATCATTAATTAGCAGCATGCAACAATAATCTAAAATGGCCTCTTCATTTTTTGCTAACCTATTGTTATGACCATACGTAATCAGTGTTGACCAACAAACAAATAACTGGCAAGCAGTAGTTTTGAAACTAGTTCTGATTTTCCACTTCCTTGCACTTTGTATATTCATTTACATCTGTGCAAACAAGGAAAAAAAATCTACTATTCATTTATTAACATTTTACACTTACTTTGCACTGGTACAAATCACTGCCTAACATTAAGGCTACGTTTTAGTTATGGGTATTTTTAGTAACAGTCATGGACAGGTCACGGGCAGTAAACAAAAAGTCTAAAAATACCTGTGATTAAATCTTACCTGCTGGGAGGGGGATGCTCCTGAAGACTGCTGCTGGGATGGGCAGCGTGAGGCAACACTTCTGCTGGGAGGGAAGTGGCCTGGGGTCACTGCTGCTGGCAGGTGGGCAGCCTGCTGGCGGGGGCAGCCCGTGGCCCCACCGCCGCTCTGGTGGGAGCAGTCTGGGCCCCTCCCATTGCCACCGCAGGTCCAGGCAGGAGATGACCCAGGGCCTTGTTGCCGCCACTGCTGATCCAGGCGGGGGACAGCTCGGGGCCGGCCACCACTGCTGACCTGGGCAGGGGGCGGCCCAGGGCCCAACTGCCACAGCCGCTGGTCCCAGACCGCTGCTCCAGGGCAGCACCAGGGACCAGTTGCCTGGGGATGCCAGAGCAGTGGCCCGTGCAACTGGCCCCGGGTCCTCCCCAGCTGCTGGGGTGGTCCTAGGGTCAGCCACACCAGGGCTGCAAAATTCACGGAGGTCACAGAAAGTCATAGAAACCCATAAGGCTGTGGATAATCAGGCCTTCACTTTGTGAGGAATGTAGGCAGACCAACCTTGCAGGGAGTGTAATTGAAAAATGGAACAAAGTGCCAAAGTCCTCAGTAAACGCAAGCATCTTAAGGTTCAGTACAAAAGGCTGCAACAGACTGACAATATCTTGTAATATCCTGAACAAACCTTATAGAATTAAGATAAGCTTTACTGAGTTAAGTTAAACATTACTGAATTAGGTTAACACCTTTTAGGTACAGTGTATTAAAAATGCAGTTGTGTATGTGGTGTTGTGACATTGTATGTACTTCTCTATTAAGGGGGGGGGTGCTAATAAACTTCCTCAGTTATTAGCCTTGGAGAGACATGCATATACTAGTTCAAACTGGATTTTCCAGGGGACAAAGAAAATACTTTTTACTAAAAATCCGGAGTTTATTCTAACCTAAGGCTCCATTTTTGATCTAGCAAACAAACAGGACTCCTGGTCAATGGAGGGCCTCAGTCTTTAGGGAAGGATTAAAGGACAAGGCCTACTGAGGTCTCAGAAGACTGTGTACTTATTCTGAGATGAATTTCTGATGAACTTGTAACCACAAGGAAAACCTAGGGCAGGATATTATAAGACTGCACCTTGTTCTTGTGAATTGAATTTCTATCCCTAACCTTCTGCTACATCTTTGAAAAATAATTCCTATGTTTACACATTTTTGGAATGATCTTATTTTTAAATTAGTAGATAATGCATGAAAATAAAAATATAACGTGTTTGCACTGATTCTAGTGTCATTTGACTGTTATATTTGCATATAAAGGTAATAACATTTTAACTTTTGTTTACTATCTAAGCTTTTGTGTTGATTCCTTCTGATTTTAGTAACATTTCTTGCTGTCTGAATCTATTGCAGTGTGCCTGAATATTATGATTATGGTCATGGAACAAGTGAAGATGCTTATGACAGCTACGGTAAGGCCTGTTCTATCTTTAGTAAAAGTGTGAAATCAAAAAACCAATCAGTCACTGACAGCTCCAAAATTACTTCTACCTTCTTTTTTGCTCTGCTTTTACAGAAGCCCAGACTAAATTGATTTGTGTAATTCTAGGGTGAGATTTGACTTATGGAACTAGGACCAGAAAATTGGACAGATCAATTTTGATCAAAATTTCAAAGGCAATTAATCACATAGATCAGTTTTAACAGCAACAGTGAGCATGCTGATTAGCGCCTGAGTATATTTCACAGTGTCAGTTGTCAGTCTTATTGATGTGACAACAATATTGTGTCTCTCCTGCTGTCATATCCATTATGTCAAGCAACAAGTATAAGGTAGTCAAAAAGATTTTTTTATTCTTGGAATGATAGTACCAACAACTCCAATTAAAATCCAGAATTCTAAAATACTTTACTGCAAAATGCCATGTAATTTTAAACTTTCTATGGATCAAATCTTGCTCCAAACTTCACAATCATAGAATGCCTGAACACGCTGGAACTGGTTCCACTGCATGGGGGGAAGAGGATGTGCGGAGAAAGGACAGCTTTGCTCCAAAAGGGCTTCCTCTTCCCCAGTGCATCTGGGAAGTTAATGGTAGTTCTGATGGCTCCATGACTGCACTGATAATGAGAAAAGCTCCCTGTCAAGGTTCCCCTCCACACCCTGAACTCTGGGGTACAGATGTGGGGACCCACATGAAAGACCCCCTAAGCTTATATTCTACCAGCTTAGGTTAAAAACTTCCCCAAGGCACAAATTCCTTTCCTTGTCCTTGGACAGTATTACTGCCACCACCAAGTGATTTACACAAAAATTCAGGAGAGGGTCACTTGGAATCCTTATCCTCTCCAAAATATCTTCCCCCCCCTTTCCTGGGGAGGCTGAGAATAATATACCAACTAATCGGTTAGCAGTGTGAGTACAGATCAGTCCCTTTAGCTTGAGGACACTAAAATCAATCAGGCTCTTAAAAGAAGAACTTTATTATAAAGAAAAAAGTAAAAGAATCACACCTGCAAAATCAGGATGGAAGGTAACTCTACCGGGTAATAAAAAGATTTAAAACACAGAGGATTCCCCACTGGGCTCAGCTTCACAGTTACAAAAACAGGACTAAAACTACCTTTGTAGCACAGGAAAATTCACAAGCCAAAACAACAGATAACCTAATGCATTTCCTTGCCTTACTTACAATTTCTGTAATTTTAGATGGATCATTCCAGGTATGTTTTCAGGAGATGTTGTACCTGCTTGGTCTCTCCCTCAGTCTGTAGAGGGAACAAACAAAGAGAGCCACAAACAAATCCCCCCGCCCCCTGATTTGACAGTATCTTCTTTCCTCATTGGTCCATCTGGTCAGGTGCCAACTAAGTGATTTGAGCTACTTAACCCTTACAGGTAAAGCGATTCAGTTCAGCTGCCAAGGAGGGATTTTATGCTACCCTTTTCTTTATATTTATGACACTCCCCAGAGAGATGGATAGGGGACAGCCACAGAGCTTGCTGCATCCCCTCTCAGACTACAGTAGCAGTGCCACAGCAGCTTTGCCGCAGCATTGTGACCTAGAAGAAGGATTCATTCCCACCTTGCCCACTGAACTCCACAGTGCATGGCCTATTTACTTGGGGCGTGTTCCTGGTCCAGAATCAGGCATTAAATATTACTTTAGATGGTGCATTGAAATCCATTCCTTCTATTTCTCTTGAACGTTTTGCAGTAGTTTTTTACACTCAGTTGGAAGATCTGAGCCTGATTTCAGATGGTGTATATCAGCATAATTTGAATTAAGTCAACAGAGCCATTCTGATTCTCACCAATTGAGGGTGTGGCCCAATATGTTCAAAGTATAACATCTGATGTATTAACATTTGGAGTTTTCCAAAACACACAACAAAACAAGAGAATGATGCTGGAAATGAAAATTCCAAGTGAATGATAATTTTATTCATGCAGCTGTGAAGCAAATTTTAAGGCAATGCAAAGTTGCAGTTTCCTTTGTATTTGTACTGAAATCATGGTTTCTTAAGGGACATTGTCAAAATAATTGCATTGCATAATCAGAAATAACTTATTTTTGTATGTAATCAGTATTCGTGATACATGTGCTTTATACAATGTGCAGTCAAGTACATTTTCAGTGCTAAACAAGTAATAATATTAGTGTATTCATATGTATGTGTGCGCTTCAGTTACCCTTGGTTTTGTTTCTTTTGTGTATTGATTTGCTGTTATCTTGAGTAAAAAGAATATAATCTCTTCCAAAAATGCTGCAAATACAGTGGTCCCCTAACTATGGGGGGCAGGAGGAATGTTTGGGAGGGTGTGTAGCCAGGCTAGCCCCCAGGGCGGGCAGGGAGGAAGTGCCACCCAGCCCCATTCTGCCCCCAGCCCAGCTCCAGCCCCAGCTACAGCTCTGCTCTGCCTCCTGCTTCTCCCTCAGCCCAGCTCTGGCCCCAGCCCCAGCCCCACTCCACTCCCTGCTTTGCTCCCAGCCCAGCTCTGCCCTCAATCCCTCTCTGTCCCCAGGCCAGCTCTGCCTCTAGTCCCAGCTCCTCCCCACTCCTCAGGTTTGCCCCCAACTCCACATTCAGCGCTAGCTCCCCTGCTGAGCCAAATGTGCAGTAATGGAGGGGTGTGTGGACACATTCCATTACTGGTAAGGAGAGGGCACAACAGGAAAAGTTTGGGTACCACTCTGCTAAAGGGTTGAGTTACCCAGAGAAGCATGATGTGAGCCCAGGTTTGAGAGCCAACTACTCCTGAGTTCTTAACCTATTCCTGAAACTGACTATCTGTAGATTTGGGCAAGTGATTTACACCACTCTACTGCCATTCCTTGGTCTATAAAATGAGGATGATAGTACACCCCAATGTAACGCGACCCGATATAACACGAATTCGGATATAATGTGGTAAAGCAGTGCTCTGTGTGGGGAGAGGAGGTGGGACTGTGCACTCCGGTTGTTCAAAGCAAGTTTGATATAATGTGGTTTCACCTATAACGCGGTAAGATTTTTTGGCTCCCAAGGACAGCATTATATCGGGGTAGAAGTGTACTTGTTTTCCTATACAAGGTGTTGAAAAGGCTAATTAATTAAGGTTTATAACTTGCTCATATAAGATCACTATTGTGAGATTATGAGTCACTCTTGTGCTAGGCTCCAGCCAACCCACAAATCAGGAACAAGTTGTGTGACTCAGGTATATAAGCCCCACAGGAGGAACAGCTGCTCAGTGTCACTCCAGGACTTGGAACTCTGCTGCCAAATGGTGGCAATAGACTCCTCAAGCCTTAGCCTGCACCAGCCCTGTTTCTAGCCCTGCTCCAGCCTTGCTTTCACTGCTGCCCTGCTCCTAATCCTGCTCCAGTCTCTTTTACTTATTACACCTGTTTTACTAACAACATGCTATAAACTTAAAACAGAGAAATCATTTTTCAACTTTTTTCCCCTAAAAATGGAGAGCATTTTAATCTATATCCTGGTTCCTGCTGGTTCACATGCACTAGCATGTTCATAATATTGCTCACGCACCACTCTGTTAGCCTGTGTGCACACTCTTTTTTCTTCTTCCTAAAGAAACAAAGATTTAAAATAACTGTTAATCTCAGTGTATGTGTATTCTGCATTTATCTTTTTTATTATTGTTCTCTTGTGAACAGACTCTAGCTCTTCTCCTCACCCAATTATTTCAACACTTCCCACATCATCCACAAGCAATCAGGCTCCACTCTATCCTTACATAACTTCTACCCTTCATTGTCCAGTAAATCTCAGTTCTCTACTCCTGTTAGTGTAATTTGCCATGAAACTTCCTAATCCCCAAAACTGTGTGAATTCAGCCTCCCCTGTATTTCTAGAACCTCACACAAGTGAAGACTATTTCTTTCTCTCTCACCCCAGCTCAGCAACTAGTAATAGCTTCATGTCTTCTTGTGACTCCAAAAATATATCTATTCTATTCCCTACTAACCTTCTAGCCCACTCCTCTGTAACACTAAATTTCACTCCTACCATGATTAAGACCACCACACAGACAAATCGTGATCACCAGCCATAATGCCTAATTCCTTTTCTTCCTTCAAAACCCCTAGAAAAATCTCCATTTCCTTGCCCCTTCACAGCCCATTCCACTTTCCTTGTCATCCCTTGTAAACATCATGAAGACATGTCTTTTCCCCTGGATTACCCATCCCTGCCCATGTGATTCCTGATTTCTTAAGTTTTCCCTCTCAGCCTCTATACCTTTCCTCCACTCTATACTTCCTCCCACATAGCATTTTACAATCTCATTTCCTAGTCAATTTTCCAGGGGATGGCTGTTAAGCCTCACAATGAGAATCCTCTCATTCTTCAGTCTCACTATGTAAATTCCAGCAAATAATAACAATATTACTATATAGCACTTATATGTAATATAAGGCTCTTATATGTAGTATAGGGACTCTAGATTTGCAAAGTGCTGTAAAAACATTACAGCACCACTTTGTCTCCCTGATAAGAGCTCTTAGCATTGAATTCTTAACTTTCTAGCTGAGCTCCTGGGCAGCAGGACCCTTTCCATCCTCCTGGAGTAAGATAATATAGGTTCTCCTATGCCCTCTAGAAGAGCCTATGGTGGAGGCTGGATGTTGCTCCTTCTTTCAATTTATTCAGCACTCCCTGTTGCTGGGTTGCAAGCATTAAGGGAGTATGTTTAAGCAAACTACTGAAATAGAAAAGAGTATGTGCTTGCATGGAAAAGTCCTGTGGAACTGAGCAGGAATAAAACAATCTGGTTTTACAGAAATCACTTTAAACTATAGACTTGAATAGATGATGATAGTCTTAGTTTAGGTTGTTGGGTTTTTTTTTACCATCCTCTATAAAGTGATAGCAGGGATATATTATCCCACTAAATTTCAAAGGTGATGTAAGAAGAACTTTTCCCACTGTCAGTCTCTCTCTCTCTCTAGGGAGCTTCCCTTCCTCTCTTTGGATTGACTGTGGAGTTGATGCTGATGAAATCCTTTCACTTAAATATATTGGGCCTTTCCATAAGACTAACAAGAAAGATTTGGGGGGAAACTAAGGGCTCAGTCCCTCAAATTACTGAATGCATTTCACAAGATGCTGAGTGCTTTCACTCCCATTAACTGCCATAACTTCCACCCAGCTGGAGGTGCTCAGCACTTGCAGGATTGGATCCTAGATTTGGGAGTATAAGACAGGGTGACAGTGTCTTTTTAACTTTATACAGATGCTCGTATTTTATAATGAACTTCATGCAAGTGGATTAATTTATGAGTAAATGCTATTTCCATGTGTACCCATTGTTTTCCATTTACATAATTTTGCATTTCCCCCTCTAGTGCTGTTGCCCTTCAGGAAGGTGTCTGGCAAAAACATGAAGTTAATGACTTGTTTTATTATAAGCAGAGTAAAGTAAAATGTATGGCTTAAAATGAAGTAGCATAATCAGAATAACTATATCAGAGATAGTCATAATGTACTGGGAAAAGCCACTACTGCAGCCTGTGCTCCTCCTTTCTCTCCCTTTGCGATTCTTGTTATTTTGCCCTAAAGGGTAGCCACTTAAATCAATCAAAGCACTGAGACATGATATGGAGGTACATCCTATACCTGTGAACCTTGCTGACCATGTCCAAACTCCATAAGCACTGACTTATAGCACAGAATCCTATCCCTCTAGCTGGACTAATCAGAAAAGCTGGGGTGCATTTTCTGGGGGTAGTTTAATCTTTAATTGTTTGACAGTCGTGGACAGGAATCTGGAAAGAAAGTCCCCAGGACATTATAATGGTGATTGTCCTCTTTGTAGGAGTACTGGGGAGTAAGGGAGAAGTGTGTTGCCGCCTCATCCACGCTGCTACACATCTGCACAGGGCTGCTCGCCACCTAGTCCTTAACATCTTTGTCACTTGGGCTCACACTTTCTTAGCATAGGAACACATTAGAGTAAATGAAAACTACTTAGGTATTCATTACAATAACATTATTCAGGATATTTGTATTTTTGTGTGTGCACATTTGCTCAAGTTGCCATATAATTCTGCTTTGTTTCCACTGCAATTTAGCTTTAAGTGTTCACGTGTAAAGAATTGGTTGTTTAATTTTAGGATTATTCCATTTTTAATTAAACAATGGAAATGTAAATGCTTAATATAATTCTTTTGGCTGTAAGACATCAAAGTTCCAGAATACTGCCAAGAAGATTTGACTGTCTATTTTTGTAAAGATTACCCAGCCAATAATTCATTAAGAGAGCTTTAAAGTGTGATTAGTTTGGCTAAGCGAAGTTCTGTAGAGGCAACACTGTGTAACCAAATGTTTTTATGGCTGACAGCTAAAATGGACAGCAATATTCTATTCCCATGCTCATTGTTTATATACCAAATCAGCACTTGCAGGATACAGGAACAGTTAATTACATGTTCGTTCTTTATTTGAAGTAAAGTAGACAGCTTGGGCTGAACGAGGAAGAGTAAAAAATGAATATGTAGATCTGAAATATGAGGTGAAAAGAAAGTATGTATGGGATAAAGAAAAATAGGAATTCTGTACCTTAAATCAGGCTATTTCAACTCTGTTACAGAACATGAGCAGTCCCATTTGCATTGAGATGCTTGAGTGATTACTATCCCAGTGTGAAAATAAAGCCCACAATGGATTAATCTATTGCATTATCAAAGCAAAATGAAGCCACATAGAAATCATACTGACCTCATGTTTCACGGCACAGAGACAAATATTTTGTAAATTTTGAAAGAAAATATCAATTGTTAGCATTTGTTAGCATTTGTTTTGTAAAGATGATGAGTTTATTCTAATAATCGTAGTCAAGTCCAATAATAATGCAGATATTGCCATTCATTGATCCTGAAATTCAATTAGCTTGTGTTGTTGAGGGTTTTGCCACTGTGTTTTTCCAGTCTATCTTCATTTTAGTGTTCGAAGGCAGGAAATCAAGTGAACTAATGTGATAATTTTTTTAGAAAATTGCAGATATGATAATGCAAGTAGTTGGATCACAGGGACCGTTCCCTTCATTGCTGTAACTTTGACAGTGACTAAAAGCAAGATACTCAGCTGATGTAATTCAGTGTAGCTCTCTTGGAGTCAATAGAGCTGTGGTGATTTTCACTAGTATCTTGCCCTAATTCTTTAGAATATTGTCTAGTTTACAAACTGAACATCACTTAAGTATTTTATTATCTTTGGCATGGCAAACAGCCATATATCAAAGAAAACATTTTCATTTGATGTTGAGTTCTTGGGACACTCCTGGTTAACTGGGCATACTTAAACAGTCCGTGTATGCCAGCCAGCCTCTGCCTACACTTACACAAGCCAGTATAGGATCACAATTAAATCTTAATTTACAGTGCTTTGTTCTTACATGGTGATGTTCAGCCCAGTAGGGAGGGTCCTGCCATGGCCATGCACCCTACCTTGAAAATATGTGGGCTGTTTACTCTTGTGCAAGCCCTCTGCTCTGGGGGAAATTTGCACATTGAAAAGCCATTCTTTGTATCAGTTGTTGCTTCTTTCTATGGGATTTCTTTATCTGGAGCATACTATGGTTAAGAAACCCTGATATCACAAGAACTCCCCTGTTTGCAATTTCCTACACTTGTAGGTCAATATTTTTGAATATGCTATAGAATGTTAATTAACCGCCACTTCTGCTGATAGATTCAGTGTTCAATACCTAATTCCCACTCAGGGCATGTCGATAGGACAAGTTAGTGTGCAGCAAGCTGGGGCATAAATCTACAGAGCTTCAGCATGCGGCACACTTGCTGTCCATGTGGCCCCCCTACGGCTGTGTGCTAAAGATTTTCTAATGCCCTTTTACATACTGATCTTTGAAACAGCTGTACAGAAAGTGCACCAGTGAACTTTTAGTGCGCAGCGGCAGAGTCCGCACAGCCATTTAGTGTGCTGCATGCTGGAGATTTACGCCCCCACCTTGCCACGCACTAATTTGTCATATAGACAAGCCTTAAGACTCCTGGGTGCCCTGTTTCTTGGACTCCCTTGATGGCTGTCTAGAAACTGAGGAAGAGAGGTTAAGTGACATGTGTAAGAGGACAGACTATGTCAGTATTAGAGTTAGGATGAGAATGCAGGATTTCCTGGCTCCCAATCTCCTGTGCAGACCATTAAGCTGTGTTTAGAAAGGAGATGAATAAGAGGGGACATGATAAAAGAACACAAAATAATGAATGATTTAGAGAAGGCAGGTCAGCAACTTCTGTTTTCTCTGTCTCATAACATGAGATATTCAATGGGATTTAAAGGTAGAAAATTAAAAAACAGTAAGAAGAAATATTTTTTCAACAGCAAGAGTGTGGGGGACTCATTGTCACAGGAAGTCATTGAGGCCAAGGACTTGGCAAGATTCAAAATGTGATTGAACATTGATATGGAAATCAAGACTATCCAGAATTATTTAATGATAAATGTTTTCAAATGGATATTAAACTTCATGCCTCAGGCTTAAACCAACCTTTAAATGTTAGAGACCAGGATGAGACCTAATGTAGGGGTCAAGTTATCCAACTTTTCTCTACTTACACCTTCCTCTGAAGCTTATGGTAATGGCCCCTGGCAGAGAGAGGATATCAGATTAGATGGACCTTGAGTCCACTCCACTATGGCTGTTTCTATGTCTCTCCCTCAAGTTCAGTATAGCATTTTTTCTAGATTTATGTTGGATATGTAGAGGTAGCAAACAAAAGTTACTTTCCTCTATTCTTTTCTACTCTGTTCAGGATTTTATACTCTACCAATCACCATAATATCTTCTCTCCTATGTATTATAAAACCCATTATGTAGGATACAGTGTACTGTAATGAACATTTCCTTGATTTTCTGCAACTTTCCCTCAAATCTTTTCATTCGTGGCGTCACCTTAGCTGTCTCCAATGCAAATATACCTTCCAGATGAGATTTATGATATCTTGTAAGGTTATGATTTTTAAACTCTGTAAGAAATGGGAGAGCATTTTAAATTCAGATATGATGGCTACTGCGGGGATGACATTAAAGTTAGTGTCATTTTGTCAAATCCCTGTTTTAATTAAGTTATAATTCTTTGGAAAGTTCTGTGTTTAAACCTGTCATATTCTTTGAACTTAGTGTATATCCAAAACCACTTGCACTTACATATATTATGCTAGTACAGCATTAAAATATGTATCACAAGAAAAGAAAATATTTTTTATTTATAGAGGATCCTTCCATTTCTTCTATTATTCCTGAATTATACATCACTTTTATATGACAGAATAAGAATAAGTTAATCATGCCAACTATTCTTATCATATGTAGTATTTCACACTAAGTATTTTACTGCCTTTCATTCTAGGAAATGTATATTTTGAGAAACTAAGAAAAAATATCCCTGTAATACAGTGGTGTATATAGTGATAACACATCTGCACTATTTCAGGCATCACAACAGTGTCACTGAACATATCACATTGTACCAGCTCACATTAAGAGAAAGCTTATTTCTTCTGGAAATAAGGTGAAGGGAAAATCACTCCCATGCTGTTGTGTCCATACTTATCTCACAATAACACAGTTAATGGCGTGTCTTATTATTGTAGCATACTGTAGGAAAATTATGATTATTGTAATTAAACTATGGTAACAAGATGCTACAATTAAATCTCAGCTCAACACATTTTAGTTTAGTTTAACAGATGTGTCACATTGTTAATGACAGATTTCCTGCTATTTATAAAGGTCTGAAACCTTTACAAGTTATATATGACAAACTAATCTAATTTTATGTTTTAATAAACCATACTTATGTAACAGCACCTGTATAGTTATTATAGCAGTTTTAACACAACAAAGAAAGTTCTATCACTTATGAATAAAAAGTGGAGCCTCGATGCATATAACATTACCCAAATCCAGCCTTTTCTCAGTGTTTTCACTGTTCCATATTGGAACTGGGTGAAGTATTTGCAGAGACTAATGTATTTGATGTATTTCACCCTTTTCTCTGTTTGCAAGTTATCCACAGAAAAACTTTGATTTTGACAAAAATATTTCTTGTTTTGAGTTGTTTGACTAGGATTGTCAAAAATGGTGATGAATAAAGTTTCCTGCTATGAGGTATGCCCCATGTTGTGATAGGCATGTATAGGACCCTCGGAGCTTGAAAGGTGTGTTGTGGGGGTGTTGGTCATTGTAGCAGTGGAGATGTGTCTGCAACATTTGCATCTGTTGTTCTGGCAGAGTCTGGGGCCGCTTTGAGTTGGTGTGTCCTGGTCTGTGTGGATCTTGCTTCTGATGATGAAGTTGGAGAGATTGGAGGGTTGTTGGAAGGCCAGAAGATGGGGTTCAGGAAAGATTTCTTTCAGGATGGGACCCCATTGAGTATGAGCTGTAGTTGTTTCATGATGCCCCGTATGGGTTCAAATGTGGGGTGAGAGGGAACATCTAGGGGTGTTTAGTCAGAATGGGTTTTATTTCTGTATTGAAGCAGGTTTTCTTGGGGTATTTGGATGGAGCTCTGTGTAAGCTCAAAAGCTTGTCTCTTTCATTAACAGAAGTTTGTCCAATACAAGATGATATCTCACCTGCTATGTCATTCTAATATCCTGGGATCAACATGGCTACAACAGTACTACATGCAATCAAATTAAACCATGATCTTAATTACTATCATATACTTTTTAACTGTCTAAACACCAGAGCTCAATTTTATCTCTTTCTGGCCACCTGTCTTGCAGAAATTGATCCTGGAAGAATAAAACAGTATAGAAAACTGTGCCAGCAATATTGAGAAGTTAAATAAATTGCCAGCTCATGTCTCCATTATTGCTGGTAATTAGCAATGAATAGAATTGTAATTTTAATTAGAAAATAACATCTCTATATGCAAATTAGATGCAGTTAATACATGTTTCTTTTATTGTAACACAGTTTTGCTCTATGTCTTAAAACAATCTGCCTTTGAATCACTTATATTTGTTGACCGTTTGCGTTTGAGGAAGGGTTATCCATGATGCTGGAAAATTCCATTACAAAGTTTTGAAATGCTGAGTGAAAAGCATCTCCAATATGTACAGTAGTAGAGACTTACAACAACAAATATGTAAGACCTTGAACCTTCTGGATACTGGACTAGATGGACAACATACCTGATTTACTATGGCAAGTCCTATGCGTCTAAGATTGCTTTGGTACTAAATAGCAAAATAAAAACAACAATTTTATTGAAATAATTTTCCCTTTGCTATGGGAGTACATACTTAGCCTGAGATCCTCAGAGGTACTTAGGCACGTAGATACATTTGAGGATTGCATCTTAGCAGCTAATAATAGGAGCCTGAGTCATAAAATCCTAAGGGTTAATTTAAAGAAACTAAGGCTTATTTTCAGGTATACTGTCCAACAAGACTAAAATCAAATTTCTGAATATAAGTCATGCAATGAAACAATAGATCTAAAATATACCTCTCTTGCCTAGTATACTTGCAACTCACCACAAAATCATCCCTAACCATGTGTCTGAGCCAATATATAAATGAAGCAATGTCTCTAGTAGATACAGGAAGTTTATTAAAAAAACAATGAACATAATGGGTAAGAGGCAATGTGAATTTTCACTAACAGTACTGAAATATTAATACTTAATTGTCAATTGATCACAAACCAAGGATGCTGGCAGCTAGCAATAATGACAGTTAACTTGAGTTTCCCATTAATAGTGGGGTCCAAATATTGATTCACACTAAATTTACAGCAAACTGAAAGAAGTATCCAGTTTAATTTAAAGGGCTCTGCTCATGAATTCATACACATTCCCACAGGAAAACATCATTAACTCATTCATATAATTGATCAAATGCATTTCCCATCAATGTAATCACTAAAAATCAAGAAAATCACAAGTTAAGATAATATTGATAGTCACACCCAATGCAATACACACACCTTATGCCAAAATACACTCAGACTCCTCAGCACGATAGCAGATTCTCTTACATTTCTATCGTGCTACCCACAGTATGCATATTCAGGGCGCCGCTACATGCAGCTGTGTGCAGCGAGGCGCTGTGCTGTGGCCACACTACAGGGCACAGTGCAGCGCCCAGCTGTGCGCAGCACTTTCCAGCGCCAGGCAGCATGGAGAGTGCATTGTGCGCAGCCTTCTGTGCCACTGCGTGCCACATGTGGTTGAGGTTCCATTGAATCTTCATTCAGCGCGCGCACCATGCATTGCCTCTTTGCGTGTGTCTCTTTCTGTTACTCTCGCCCTTCTCATTCATTTGGGGTGCGTTACTCTCTGTTCTGCTGTTGTCTCTGTCTTCTGGCTATCTGATGCTGTGGACTCTGCTGATGCTGATCACCAGCTCTGTCCCTTGATGAGCTCGTCATGGACACAACCTGGCTGTCATGGCTGTCGGCGGTGAGTGTCACACAGTGTGTGACGCTTGCGTCGCTGAAATGCTTAGCACGCTCCAAAATGCTCTGCAGCGCTGTGCTCACCAGCGGCGCTGAGCGCCGCTTTGCACGCGCTTGATGCCTTGATCTGGGATGAAATGCAGCCACAGTCGCGCTTGAGTGATGGGAGAAGCTTTGCTGGTGCTGAAGGCTGTGCTTGCAAAAAGCCACCACTGGCAGGACACGTGATTGACTCTTGCTGAGCTGTGCTGGAAGCAAGGACACAAGAAACTGTCTGAAAAGATGGAGTCAGGCAGCAGCAAGATGGTCGGTTTTGATTGTGCCAGTGGTGTGGTGTCGATTGCAATTGGGAATGCAAGGAAAAGCAAGCGCGTGGAATCGTTCCGAAGCGTGTGGGTGAGGAAATGGCCATCGTGCTAAGGGATGTGGATGGCTGTGCACACATTGTGGCCTGCTGTGTGCATGGGGCGGCGATGGATATAACTATATTGGATAGATGTCCCACTGGGCATTGCTGTTCGTTCCCTGGGTTTGGAGGATCGTTCTCACTGCGGGTAAAGATCATTGCGGGCGCTTCATTCACATTTACAGTTACAGGCCTGGAAGGTGGGTGCATGGCTGCACGCGGTTCGGAAGGCCAGGGGCTTCTCAGAAGATGCACAAGGAGACTTTCAGGACAGGAAGATTTCAGTAGGATGTCGAAATGCCCACTGTGACACAGACCCTGTCCCAGGAGGCTGAAGCCTGCCCTGGCTCCTGCAGGCGGCCACAGGAAGCAGGACCGCCCAAATACCGGTGGAACGGCAGAAGGAGCCGGTTGAGCGGTGCTACAGGCTTATTTAGGGGAATTTTGGTAGAGTGTGCTTGGGAAGCTATGGGAATGTGGGCAAGCAGAATTGGGTGGAAGCAGCCCAGAAGTTTATGTCGCTTGCTGTAGAAGGTGTGAAGGAATAGGTGAAGGGGAGGACAGAGAGTGAGAGTGAAGGCACAAGTACAGGGAGGCGGCTGAATATGCACAGGGAGAAGAGAGGCTTCAAGGAGAGGAACAGCACAGGAAGAGAGAAGAGAGGGAGAAGAGAGGCTTGAGGCATGCTGAGAGGGGCCCAGCTTGTTTGCTCAAGGACATGGGATGCTGCACTGCTTAAATAATTATTATAAATAATAATTGATAGCTTATGCCTCTTTCTTTACTATCTTTTATGCTCTCTCTTTTTCTCTTTGCTATAATAAAGACTTTTTTCAAAGCTTCTTTGTTTTTACTGAACAAAAAACTGTTTTGACAGACAGACAGACACACAACATTTCATTAACACAAGAGGGCAATACAAACAGGTTGGTGAACTAGACAGACAATGGATTTGCATATGACATGTCTGGATTGCTGTTGTCATATATGGTGTCTGATGAAGGGGGTATGAATGCTGCATGGGGGGGGGGTTGAATGCAGAGGGTAGGGTGGTTGGAGGCATCAGGGTGGGTTGGTGGGAGGGGTCAGTGTGGGGGTTGTGGTGTGGTGGGTGGAGCTGGGCTGTGGGTGTGGTGAGCCTTGAGCAGGGGAGGGGGGTGGAGGGTGGGTAGGGGGGCAGGTGGGGGGGAGCATGGCGTGGTGGTGAGGCTTGGCAGGTGACTCTATGCCACAGCAGGCGCTTCAGCCGCTCCGCCGGCTCCAGGCATTTCTGCCTTTCTGCCTGCTTTGCTCTCTTGGTCCTGCTTTCTTCTTTCTTTCTCCTCTCTTCTTGCTCTCTCTGTTTTTCTTTTCTCTTTTCTCCTCTTTCTTTTTCTTTTTTTTTCTCTTTTCTTTTTTTTTTTCTTTTTTTTTGATTTTGAAGCCTCCTTGAACATCTGGGCAGTCCAGTCACATTCATGGTCACACAGAAATGACAACATGAACAGGTCACTGTGGGCATCCACTATCTCCAGACACAGACACATCTTGTACCATTTGGAGTTCTCAACACTTCTCACTTGCATTCCCTTCTTTAAAAAAGGAAAACACAACAGAAGCAACGAAATGGTGAGGAGAGGTGAGAGGGAGAGTAGCTTGGAGAGAGGAGAGTGAGAGGAGGGTGTTGCTTGGAGGAGGAGCTGAGTGCTAGAGGGTTGTGATGGGATGCAGGGGTGAGATCTCTCCCTTCTCTATCTCTTCACTAAAGTCTCCCACAGACATTTTTCTGATCTCTCAAGTACTTTGATGTTTGCAGTCACTAAGGAACAGCGGGGGTTCTTTTAGAGCAATGAGGGGATTCTGTCGCCCTCTGCGGCGTGCATGCCTGTGCAATGGTCCCCCACTGCCCCCAGCCGAAGAGCGGCACAGCGTCACCGTCACTGGACACTGGGGGAGGACTGCCCAGGCCTGTAAACCCACGCTCGCATATTGCCCACGCTCTGGATCTGAGAAGCTTTTGCTGAGATAACGTGAAGCAGATTACTGAAGGTGATATTCCATCCACAGGGGCTTCCATGCAGGCATCCATGCATCATCCACCATTCTCCTCCCCCCTTCCCTCCCATCCATAACCCAAAAGAAATCGGTAGCCGCTCCTGCCGCTCCTCTGCTGCTCTGCCTTCTGCTGCTGCTGCTGGCTGCCCTTGGCCTCCTCCTTTGGCTGGGCTCTGCTCCTGGGAATCTGCCTCCAGGAATCCCCGGTTTCCATCCCTTCCCCTTCACTCACTCCCCCCCCCTCTCCTCCTCCTCCTCCCTCCTCCTCCTCCCTCTCCTGTCCCTGCTCCTGTCCTTGTCTGTGGGTGGGGTTGCCCCTGTCCATCTGTATCTTCTGGGTCTGTCCCTGTAAAGCGGAGTCAGGTCCGGATCGGCGGATGCGCGAGCCTCCTGCAGCTGTAATAGGCGCCACCCTCTTTAACTTCTTGTCCCGTTCATGCATCATCGCCCGTCATGGCCATGGCCCATGCCAGCATGGCCTTTTGCTATCTATCATTCGGCGGCCGGGCGCAGCGTGCGCTGCAGTACCTGCTCAACAGATGCCTCACCCCCACCCTCCTGCACACTGCTGCCATGCTGGGCTGTGCTTTGGCGTGATGGGCATGGTTACCTGTAACCTGTAACTGATAAAAACTGACTCCACACACCTCTGGCTGGCTGCAGCAAACAGGAATTTTTATTTTATTTTTTTTTTTAAGGGGGGGGTCGTCAGGGCGGAGAGCAGTAGAGTGCAAACTGTAGTGTGTGACTGCTGAGGACAGGAAGGAGGGGATGGCTCCTTCCTCCCTGGAGGGTGGAGGGTGTGTGAGTGAGTGTCACTCCCTGCAGGCAGCGCAGCGCTCACCTCACCTGCACTGCTGCCCCCCCTGGATGGGGCCGGGTTTCAGCCCAGCGCTGCAAGGTTGAGTTGCAGCGCTGGTCTCTGCCTGTGTGTGGGGGGGTGTTTAATTGCAGCTGAAGCCTCCCCACCGCGCTGCAACTTGTAAGTGTAGCCAAGCCCTCAGTTTCTGAAAACCACACACAATCAGATACACGACCTTAGTTCTCACCTCACCTCAGATTTTCCTCTAGGTAGTAATGACCTATTGTAGACGTGAAGTGCAAAGGGGATTGTGTAGGGGTGAGGAATCTTGTTGTATATTGGGATGTGTGGTTGGTAATGTATGTGAGTTGAGAGGTGTGGCTATTAAGATAAGTCACTTCAGTATTCTGCTTCTGAGCTCCCTGTTCGATAAAGTATTATTTTTAGCATTCTTTTTTTAATAAATCTGAACATAAAATTAATTAGCTAAAGCCATTATTGTTGTTAGAAAATGCCTTTTTATTACAGTAAGGAAATCACAAAAAGGGTCTCATTTTCAGTTGTACTTCCATGCAATTGTGATAATAAAAACTGACTTTTATGAATCAGAATGGTCCATTCAGGATCAGGTCCGGCTCTAACTTTTGCCGCCCCAAGCAAAAAAAAGAGCACCACCCCGCCGTAACATCCCCCCCGCGAGCGCCGCGCTGCCGACCCCCTCCAGCACTGTGACGCCAAAGCCCCCGCCCCCGAGTGCTGTGCCACCCAAAGCCCTGCCCCCCAAAGCGCCGCGCTGCCCCAAGTCGCCGTGCCGCCTGAAGCCCTGCCCCCCCAATCGCTGTGCCACTGAAGCCCCCCCAGTGCCACGCCGCACAAGCCCCCACGCCCCCCAAGCGCCGCACCACCAAAGCCCCCGCCCCTCCGAGCGCCGTCCGGCGGAAACAAAAACAAACAAAAAAAACCCTCCAGCGCTGCCCCACCGAACCAAAAAAAACCAACAAAAAAACCTGAGTGCCTCCCCGCCCCAAAGTGCCGCCCCAAGCACATGCTTGGTTGGCTGGTGCCTGGAGCCGGCCCTGTTCAGGAGGTCTCCACATTGGGGCTAGGTGCACTCTGGCCCTTGTGCAGATGCACAGAGTTGGCAAGAATGCAAAAGCATTTCCCCCAAATGCATCCAACCATGCCAATACCAGGGACAATCACAATCCTTATGCCCCATAGAATGTAGGAACTGATGCCTTAGTGCCTGATCTACCCTAAATGAGAAAGGTGGGTGAGAGACCATGGCAATGCTATGGCCAGCAGAGCTAGTTAGGGTGCACAGAGTTGGCTGCGCCATCCAGAGAGACATTGTGCATTCTCCCCCAGCACACTATGTCTTTTGAGGCACAATCCCTACCTGAGCTACCCAACACCAGGCTATTGTCAGTTACAGAATCTATCTGTTGGGGTTCAGGAAGCTGTGCAGTTCTGTGCAGTAGGTGATATAGTATCATGTACAGAAAACAACAATGGTTGGTGTGGAGCCCATCAGAAGAAAATCTTTGCCCCTTCCTGTGTCTGGATGAATCAATGTAATCAAAGTAGAATATTTTATCAAGATTGCTCAAATATTTCAAGCTACTAGTACATGGAAATATGCAGATATTATTTTTATTTTTGATAGTGAAATCAATAATTTAAAATTGAGGTTCCTTGTGGGACCTTGAAAAATGGCAACATGGTGGGTCAGATTGTTTTTCTTAACACTCAGAAATATTTTGTTGCTTTAAAATCACTTACTGTCATAAAAGAGGGTGGATGAGAATTGCTCCATGATATAGAATTGCTCTATAGTACCTTGACCAGAGCAGTTCCACACTCCTCAAAACATAGCTGTAACTGTAGTGTGAACCTCGGTTGCTAATAACTTCCCTTTATATGGAATTAAAAGATAAACTACAGTAAAATAAAATGAAAACTGTTAGTACTGCAGAGACCCGAGCTGAAAGGGAGAGGCCCCCATCTAATTTGAGAGCAGTGGTTTCTTGGCCAGAAGGAAGGTCATGGAAATGTAGGACATTGAGCATAGGGCTGAGTGCAAACCAGAAAGGAAAGAAAGGCAAAACTTACAGTATGCAACTGGTGAAATAATATGGACTCAGCCTAAGTGAAATGCTGTATGAAGCTTAGTGTAGATAGAAGATAACTGATCTATTTTGTGCCCTCTTACCTTTATAGGTGACCTGCACAGTATGCTGTGCTTTTCATACAGAACATGCCATGTTTGTTATTTTGCCACTGACCCACATGAAAGAGCACTGCATACTTGCTTGTTGACTAACTGGTGTTTCCACCTTTGGCTGGTTGCCAGTTTCTTGGAGCAGGCACTGAAATTAGATCACTGGTTTGATTCATTTGAGACTGAGCTGGTACCTTTGTCCCATTGCTCTGTCATAATTGTGTGTGTTTCAGAGTAGCAGCCGTGTTAGTCTGTATCCGCAAAAAAAACAGGAGTACTTGTGGCACCTTAAAGACTAACAAATTTATTTAAGCATGAGCTTTCGTGAGCTACAGCTCACTTCTTCAGATGCATAGAATGGAACACACAGACAGGGGATATTTATACATACAGAGAACATGAAAAGGTGGAAGTATGCATACCAACAGGCAGAGTCTAATCAATTGAGATGAGCTATCGTTAGCAGGAGGAAAAAACTTTTTGAAGTGATAATTAAGATGGCCCATAGAAGGTGTGAGGAGAACTTAACATAGGGAAATAGATTCAATTGGTGTAATGACCCAACCATTCCCAGTCTTTGTTTAGGCCACAGTTAATTGTATCTAGTTTGCATATTAATTCAAGTTCAGCAGTTTCTCTTTGGAGTCTGTTTTTGAAGTTTTTTTGTTGCAAAATTGCCACCTTCAAGTCTGTCACTGAGTGGTTAGAGAGGTTGAAGTGTTCTCCCACTGGTTTTTGAATGTTATGATTCCTGATGTCAGATTTGTGTCCATTTATTCTTTTGCGTAGAGACTGTCCGGTTTGGCCAATGTACATGGCAGAGGGGCATTGCTGGCACATGATGGCATATATCACGTTGGTAGATGTGCAGGTGTACGAGCCCCTGATGGCGTGTCTGATGTGATTAGGTCCTATGATGGTGTCACTTGAATGGATATGTGGACAGAGCTGGCATCGGGCTTTGTTGCAAGGATAGGTTCCTGGGTTAGTGTTTATGTTGTATGGTGTGCGGTTGCTGGTGAGTATTTGCTTCAGGTTGGGAGGCTGTCTATAAGCGAGGACTGGCCTGTCTCCCAAGATCTGTGAGAGTGAGGGATCATCTCTAAGGATAGGTTGTAAATCTTTGATGATGCGCTGCAGAGGTTTTAGTTGGGGGCTGTAGGTGATGGCTGTTATTTTCTTTTTTAGGCCTGTCCTGTAGTAGGTGGCTTCTGGGTACTCTTCTGGCTCTGTCAATCTGTTTTTTCACTTCAGCAGGTGGGTATTGTAGGTTTAAGAATGCTTGATAGAGATCTTGTAGGTGTTTATCTCTGTCTGAGGGATTGGAGCAAATACGGTTGTATCTTAGAGCTTGGCTGTAGACAATGGATCGTGTGGTATGTCCGGGATGGAAGCTGGAGGCATGTAAGTAAGTATAGCGGTCAGTTGGTTTCCGGTATAGGGTGGTATTTATGTGTGTGTGTGTGTGTGTTTCACATCCTTAGATTGCTGATCATAATCTATTTTACTGACACAAGATCTTATGCCTATTGCTTTCCTAGTTGGCAAACACAAAGCTATTGACTTGCTAGCCATTAAATGAGACAGTCACAGTGACCTATGATAAAGAAACCTCATTGCGTTAACTCTGATGCTGAAACACATTTAGTGCTCATGTAGGTGTGATATTAAAATGTATTCAGCATTTAGTACAACACTTGGGCAACACTGCAAGAGGAACTATCGTCTAGTGAAATGAGCTCAGAACCGGGAGTCAGGAATGAGTGAGTTTTAATGCTAAATCTCCTCCTAACTCACTGTTTGATTTACAGCAAGGCATAGCACCTCTCTGTTTCCTGCTCTCCATCTGTAAACTGGAGATAAAGCATATCTCGTGGGGTGTTAGGTGGATTAACTTGATTGAGAGAAAAGGTGCTGCTCTCCCCACGTGGGATTTACCTGTTGTGTCTCTGAAGGACAGAAAAAAGAAAGGCATTTGGATTGGAGTGAAGGGAGGGGAGAAAGGGAAAAAAACCCTAGAATGAGGTATGGAGGGGAAGGACACACGTTCATATAGAGCAGTGGTGGGCAATCTGTGGCCCGGGGGCCGCATGCGGCCCGTCAGGGTAATCCACTGGCAGGTCGTGAGACAGTGAGAGAGAGAACGGCGAGCAGAGAGAATGGCCAACCGTGGCCCCTGGGAGCTGCGAGCAGCCATGCCTGCGAACAGTCAGTGTAAACAAACTGTCTTGCAGCCCGACAACAGATTACCCAACAGGCAGCTTGTGGCCCGCGGGCCACAGGTTGCCCACCTCTGATATAGAGGAACAAAACACTTAGGGTGGTTCTCCCTGATGTTGAAAATAAATAAATAAATGGCTGATACATAGTAGTCTGTTTTGGTTCCATCTTAGGGATATTACCACACATAGTGCTTTCTAGTGTGAGTAGTCCTGTGGAAAGTAAAAAAGGGTAAAGCTTGGAGTTATGGATGAAATTAACAAAGGGAAAATTTAGGCTGCACAGTGGGAAACTCTTCCTGATCCTCAGATGTAGGCACCTGCAAAATAATCTCCCAATGCACAAAACACTGGTAAATTTATTTCATTTTTATTATAATAGCACACAGAGGCCAACCAGAGAGGAGCTCCATTATGCCGCATGCTGCACAACTATATGGAAAATGAGTCCTTGCCTCACAGACCTTACAATCTACAACAGAGAACAGTGCTGCACCGGCAAGACTATTGATTAGATGGTTTGCCTGTTCTTCTCCCCCTCTAGGTTTCCAGGTCCAGAGTTAAACTGAGAGGTTCAGTCTCCAAGATGGCTGCTGGTATTGCTGCTGAAGCTCTACTAGTGGCTGAGAATGTCATTTTGAAATGTATGGGCATAATGTGGATCAGTAAGTGTGTGTAATGTCGCCCCCTAGTGTCTGGCTCTTTCCACAAGAAAGAAACTACTAACAGGTACTGGAGCTCAAGTGGTTTCCAAGGTGAAGGTTTAGGCTTCTACTTCCAGATCCCTTGTGTGATTTGCATAGAAATGTTGTCTGTAGCATCAGGAATGGCTACAATCTGACACTCTAGGTACAACTGGGAAGCTTCTGGTGGCATACCAAGAGCAGTTGCTAGCTACTTTTTCCCAAGGACATGCTCTCTTAACACATACAACTCTGAGCCTGCTACTGGGTATTGCTGTCAATAGGTTTCAGAGTAGCAGCCGTGTTAGTCTGTATCCGCAAAAAGAACAGGAGTACTTGTGGCACCTTAAAGACTAACAAATTTAATGTCAATAGGGTACAACTAAGATGCGCTCAGCGCATTTCATTATTTTGGGCAAGAAGAATGGGCATCATACATTTTAAAGATATATAGGCCCTAGCTGAGCTCCTCCTCTATCTTAGGGTAAGGATGACTTCCCCTTCTATGTGGGCTGGTAAAAATCAGCTATACTCCCTTAAGGAGGTAGAAGGCAAGGAACTAACTCTTGATTGCCGTGAGAAGATGTGACCTGGGATGGAGCAGGGAGCCACAGGCTGCAAATTAGGACTTCCTCTTTTCCCAAAATCAGATGTGGGTACAGAGAGCAGCAGAGAGTTACTCTAGGAACAATGTTTGCCAGTAAAAATAAGCTGGGTGATGCAATGTCATTTTTATACTATGTAAACTCTGGCTGAAGGACTGTAGATTTCTCTTCTATATGAGGGTATTGGAGAGAGCCTGAGGTGGGCGAATGTTATTATTTTGTCTTTGTGTTGTGCACCTACTGTGCCTGTTGTTGTTTTAGTCATTTTTATTTATATAAATAAATTGCTTTTCCTTTTTTTCATCTAAATCTTACATCTCCCCAAGGGTTCCCTGGAAATGCACTCACACTTCAGCAAAGGGTAATTGAAGCTGCAGCACATTTAGAGCAAAATACCATTTTCAAAGGGTATAATGAAACAAACTGTAGAGTCTGTACTTTTAAATTCAGTATATGGGAAACTATTCCCCTCCGGGTGTAAGAGACCTGAGGATTTAGGTTTATATCATATTGTCTGCCACTTCTTCAGGACTCCAGGTGATAGCTTTCCACGGTAAACTTTGGTTTTGTGTGACTATAAAAACCTTGATAATCCACAAAAGAACATTCTGAACATCTCAGGGGTAGGAAGGGATGGGAAGTGCAACAGAAGTCTAAGCCATTCCATCTGAAAGAATAGTAGACTATGTGATATACTTTAGTACTGTATATTTTTTTTATTTCTTTTTCATAAGAAGGCATCTTTTATATCTTCACTTTTGTTTCCATACCTTTTGTGTTTCCTTATTCAGAAAATGTATTTTTGTTACAAATTCTGTTGCCTACATATTTATCTAAAGCTATCCAATTATTCACTTACTAACCACATACATCAATGATGTTTTAAAAATAAAATCATGATCACTTAGTTAGGACAAGCTAAAGAGTTTTACATATTATTGCTCCTTCTGGGTACTTTGAAATATAATTTACCTTTGTGATTGCAGTATCTCTGCCATGATTAGATTTTCCAATTAATCAGCTGTGAAAATGATGAGTAACCTGACTTTTTATGAGAGACTGGATTCATGTTTCAGAAATGCTTGTGGTCCCTAGCAAAATAAAAGCACAATAATAGTTGTCACATGTTCTGAGTGGAATCTTTTATGAAATATCATTTTTATATTTTTGGAATTTTTAAAAGATACCAAGTGTTCGCTACAATAGGCTCTGCATGTCAAACTTCAAAGACAGATGACTACAAAGCATTCTTTTCTGAACTTCAGGAATTGTTTTTCTTTTTAAAACAGAAGTTAGGACAATTTATAGTCTAGAAGATATGTAGTAGTTCATTTACATTAGTATTAGATCGTGTACATTTCCTAAAGCTGATCTTTTTTTTTATACAAGGTGATCTTTAAAACCGGAATAGATTTCTTTATCCAGAGGGCTGTAAGCCGCCCTTGCAGAGGAGTGAAGTTGAAGATCTATTAGATTTTTCCACATCTACATTTTATTATCGCAGGGCCAAAATCATCCCTGGTGAACGTGGGACAATCCACTTGACTTCAGTGGAGTTGCCCTCTTTAGAGAGTTGCATTTTACATTACATGAATAAGCAATTAATATGTTGACTTGTTAATATTGAAAATATCAAACACTTAACAGAAATAATTATCATTCTTCCCTTTTATAATGTCATCCCATATGTGTTCTTGTTCAAAAAGAAACTTTGTATGACACTTTTCTTTTTAGACTTTCCTAATTTTCTATAGCTGATATAGTTTTCAGGCAGAATACACTTGTAGGTCTTGATTCTGCTCTCATCCACATACAAAGTGGGACAATGTGGGGCCAAATCATGCAAGTAGCTCTGTTGGTTTCAGACACATTTTAAAATCATGCTAACTAGACTGTGACTTCCACCACCAACCAAGGAGTAGTCCCAGAAGGCATTTTGATTCATACACACCCCTTTGAGGCACAATTCCTTCTCTGCTTCCTCCTTTTTCCAGTAGGGTGGTAATGTGCTGCTGGCCTGCCCAACAGTAGAGTTGGTTGAATGTTATTCTGTCAGAAAATGCTGTCTCATCAAAATCAAAACTTTCCACATCAATTTGTCAATTTCAATAAAATTTCATTTTCAAAAGCAAATTGAAATGAACCATTCCATAAAATGTTTTCGTTTGACTTTATCAGAATGGAATGTTTCAATTTTGGGTTCTAAATGGCATTTTAGAATTTTATTGTGTTTTATATTAAAATTGAAACTGGAACAAAGTGTTTCAATTTTATTGGAACAAAATATTTTGATTCATTTCCAGGCAGTTTCAAAATTCCATGTTTTTGTTCCAGTTCAAAATGAAAACATATTTCAAAATTGCAGAATTTCCTGCAAAATGGTCCTTTTGGTTCCTTCACAGCTCTAATCAGCAGTAAATTACAATACCCACAACTCTGTCCAATTCATTAGGAGGATGAAGCCAAGATTCTGCCCCTTCCCATTGACTACGGAGTAAGTGGACATGTACCATCCCTCTTGTCTTGCACTCCCATGCCCAAGGACCAGGTATAACCTATCTAGAGATGTAAAATGGGCCCTTATTCGCCTGTGTAGGAGTGGTGGCCAAGTCACAGTTTAGCAACATGAACATACACATCATACGTATGTTGACTAAGCTTTTTGTACCACAGAGTTTCAGATCAAAATTACTTATTTCTCGCACCTCCCTCACTCTGATTACTGTGCCACTCTACGTTAGGCAATGTAAAGAAATGACTAGGAAGCATATTATGGATTCAGCAGATAGAAGGAGGTACTGTTCTGTGAAGAGTAGACATAATCATACTCAATCTAATCCTATATATGGTTTTATATATGGTTGACACACTGACCATATCTGCTGAAAGCACCTATTTGTACCTTGGACTCACCAGATGTGCAAAAAAGATTTTTCAAAGAAAAAGAGCGTTTTACAGTATAAATGTTGCTGGCCTGGGGGCATGCAAAGATACAACTACTTTTCCCAATTATTTTTTTTTATTGATGCAGGATTTTTTAAGACATAGGGCAGAATGGAACTCTCTGTACATGTTAGTTTCACTCGATTCTTTGTCACTTTATCTCCTTCATAAATAAAGTGCATAAATAAACTATCAAAGGAAAGAATGGAGGAGACAGCTTCAGCAAGTGTTCCACAGCCACTGAAGCCAGTTGAAATATGGGACCATTTCCTCAACTCTCCGACTGTTCTAGAAGGTGCTTTCCCTTCCACTCTAACCAACCTGGTTTAAAAAAAGAAAAAATTGTGACATTTTTAAATGGAGGTGAAGATTTTAAAGTTTTACTTTATATTTAATTCAAGAGTATCGTTCCATAAATCAAACAACAGGCTAAATTTCAGGCAATATGGCTATCTTTCTGGAAAATTATTATTAATATCCTCTTGATTTTTTAATCTTCCTTTATAATTTTTGTATGTATCTTCCTTTCTATAGAAAGTTTTAGTCTCATGTTTTGTTGATTTAAAAAAAAATGAAACAAAATGACTATATATTCTTTAATGCTCAGGGCGGGCTTAAGGCACAAAGAATACATGCACAACATGGCAACTCATGTTTGGTGAGTCCTGTGGCCAGGCACTGACTTGACCTCTCATATCACAATCTCCCCCATCTAGAAGTGGAGGAAAGGGGGTAAAAAAGAAATGGTTAGATTTCCCCCACCACTGCATCTTGGGTCCCACAAAGTTTAAGAATGGATCCACTGAGCTTGTTAGGAATTAAATTATAATATTACACAACAGAGTACAATTATGTACATATCCTTCCACCCTGATCCAAAACAGCTAACAAATGTATGTTGCTTCACAACTCACCCCCTTCTTGGTGTTATTTTTTTTAACAAGTTAACAGAATAAAGGAAACACCAGCCCACACCTTCCCTCCAGGCTTTGCTAGTGCTAGGGTCTCCCTCTTAGTATTGCTCAGCACCACACACTAGGTATGTGTGCCTAAAGGGGCCATTCCCACCTCACTTATATCCTGGGAAAGTGAGCATCACCTGCCACACTAAGTCTGGAGAACTCGGCAGTGTTCTCCAATCCACCTAACAGGACAGGTCAACTGAAGAATCAGGGAATCATCCTATTAGTTTGTGCACTGTCAGTCTTGACCAGGGAAATCCATTTTAAATGGCTGCCTTCTTAGGGAGACACATTTTGCATAATACTAAATACATGAAAAATAAAGCATGTACATTTGTAAAGATGGAAGTAGTTAAATTTTAAATCTAAGCGTATTAAATAATTTTCAGGTCCCTGTCAAAATTTATGAAATTGAATAGTCCAATTTGTGCCATTACATATCCCGTCTTGTAAGTGGAGAAAGGTACTCTCACTTTAGGCTAAGGTAAAGGGCATATAGTTTGAGTTACCACTCAATTAATAATTTTAAGATAACTATACCAGACTTCTCCACTCTTTGCAATTTACTGTTTCCCCCTGCTTTTTATTGTGCTCTCAAAGCTTTTTCTTGGTTATGTCAACCCATCTTTTCCTTTGGCTTCCTTTCAGCCACTGTAGACTCTCCTTTCAAACTTCTTCCCAGCCTTTTCTTTCCAGGTGTCCATTTTCTTATGCAAGTTAAAAAATCAAATTCCCCCCCAAAACAAACACAAGAATTCCTAGCACTTATAATAGTACAAATATTAATCTTCACAATGTATATGTAATATCAGCACAATGATCATAAGTAAAAAAGTCTACATTAGCCACCCTGTGGTTTCCAGGATACTGCTATATTTCCTTGTAGGCCACAACTGTAGTATCTCAGATAGCACAGTGTTGTAAATGTTAAGGTTTTAGAGCTGGTGGAACCATTTATCCAGCTTGACAGAAAAGGGGAGTTGCAAGGGTGGCATGGCCAGCAGATTAGAAGAAAAGGGATTGTTGATCCCTTTGAGACCTCTTCCTACCCAGAGAGGGAATTTGCTTCAAGGAAGAGGCAGGAAGCAGTTCAGCCAAACTCGGTTGGAGGGAGACTTATCTCCTCTGCCACAGGTAACGGAAAGAGCAAGGTGGGTATTTATACCTAAAGGCTGTGCCAGCAAAAAGCCCTCTTTTGACCAGCTATATCGGAAGAAATATAGGAGGCACTGGATGTGGTTTTAAGGATGTGGAAGGCCACAACCTCATCCTTAAATATCTGGGAATTCTCGGCAGACAAAATTTTACAGTTCAGGTAATTCCGTCATCATTTCCATATACTCAAGGGTTCTGTTAGCCCTCCTCCTTTCCCATTCAGGTCCCAGCCAATCCGCTGCTCAGACCTCAATACTTCCCTTGTTTGCGGGCTAAGGGGGAGCTATACTGGAGGAGGGTTGACCAGTCATGGGAGCCCTGAACCCCATTTCTCCACTCCTTTAAAGAATGCCACCTTGAAATCATTTGCCAGTCCGTTTTATCTGACCACCGTACCCATTCCCTATGCAGTACCTGCACTTGACATCCACCACATGGAGGCACCAGCATTTAGCTTGGCTGAATTACTGAGTGGAAGATTTGGGATTAGCGCTCCTGGTTTTGAGTCCTAGGTTAGTTCTTTAATCATTGCAACACACCTCTTTTCTATCCTCTAGGGCTCTCATTTTCATGTCTGCTGCCTTAGGAGAGATAACTTTCATACACATCTGATTTATAATAGTAGACCAACATAATCTGCGTACCAGTCTGCCAGCGTTAAGCATATTAACTTAGTTCTTTCTGAGTACTTTTGTCATGAAAACAAAATTCATTCAGAAGTTGATAGGAATGCTGCCACCCATAGTAATACTTCTTCACTTAATGCACTTGCCTCATTTCCAGGTATTGTTCCTTCCATTATTTCATTTCCCTCTTTTTGGTCCAAAATGGAAGTGGAAAATCAAATGTATTTCAATTATGATTCAACTCCTAATCTTGTTAACATAGCAGCGGCATAAAATAATATTCTCTTTGGTGCTTTAGCTTGGGATGTTAGAAGCTCTGTATAGAATACGTTCTGAGCTGGTACACTAATGCTGTGTTTTTTCCAGAGCTGACTGCATTACCAGTAAACTGGATATTCATGCTCTGCTGAAAGTGAAGGAATGAGATATGCTAATCTTTACTGCAAATTCTATAAGCAGACAATCAAACCTTCTTAAGATTTTAGGAAGGACAAAGCAATGGATGATAAAGCCACCCTCAGTTTGTGTTTGTTAAACACACAACCAGGATCCTTGGGATCTTTGACAGTCACTGTCACTGATATCTTTTTGCACTTTCAGATTTAGTCTTTTACAAAAAATGTTCTCTTCTTCTGTTTTTAGCACAAGAAGAATGGGCCACAACCCGTTCCAGCCTAAAGGCACCACCTCCAAGGTCAGCCCGAGGGGGTTACAGGGAACACCCCTATGGTAGATATTGAAGGTCCTCCTCATCTGTGACCTCAACTCAAAGACAATTAATAGCCTGTGGTCTCCACATAAACAGCAACAAGACAAGTAATAGTCCATTTCTTTTCTATCCTAGGGATTACTGCTCATGATTACCCTGTGTACTACTTGTATTTCCTATAACATTGGAGTGACATTGACATTAGTATTATTTTATAACACGGACTTAAAAAAATAACTTTGGCAAGCATTGTCTATAAACCATTTGAAGGATGATGTTCTCTTGGTTGTTATTCATTGTTGTGTGTAACTTAAGAAAAAAGAAAGCATGATGCTGTTACAGATCTTGAGTCTCTCTACATACTAGCTAAGGCTGAGTTTTTGTTTAGGGTTGCTAGAAGACTGTAATATGATTTTTTTATTTTGAACCAGACAGTAATCAAAATGTAGATAAGATGTTTTAACCTGTCTTTTTTAATATATGTTAGTTAGATTAAGATGTTCGATATTAAGTTTGTAAATTTAATTTTAAATGCTGTTTTAATGGGGTTGAAAACAAGCAGCTACTGTATGTATGTAGCTAACTGAATTTGTTCAGTGTTTTAACCTGTATTTGTTAAAAAAAATCACATAAAGTTCCATGTGTAAGCTTCTCTAAATAGGAAACCATAATTTTGTCAAATATGTTTGCCATAATTTGTCAATAAAGCTGAAACCTTTTGTAACAAACTAAATTTGGAATTACTTGTTTTCTAGCTTTAAATGCCTGCTTTATTTCTTTTTCAAGAGATGCCTAAAATGTTTTATATATAAAAATTACAAAAATGAACCCAAGCTTGTTTTAAGAATTTTGTGTAAGACTTTAAAAGCTGTATTAATAACTTATGGTTGTTAAATAATTTAAAAGTTAACAAACTAAACTGTTACATGAATCATGGTTAGTAAACACTAATGTATAACATGTTAATGGAAAAAATTGCTTTAGAACAATAAATGGATTTTAAATTATCCTCTAAGCTTGATCTTGCTAAACACAAACTCTGATTGACTTGTTTGTATTAGCATGTCTCTCGTGAGAGTGTAATGGAGTTTAAAGAGGTAAGATTACCACTTACCACTGTTAGACTGTCTAAATGCTAGTTCTTCAACCTTTGAGTTTCCCCGCACATTAAATATCCCATTCAACATGTGAGCATTGCATAGATTCACATACTTGTTTTCACTCAGAGGAGTGCGTTGACTGCATTTGCATAGTATATAACAATCTGTCTTGACAAACAAATCATCAGTGTCACTGCCCAGTTATTGCTATTCAACTTCAAAAACTTTATTTGTAATTTTCAGTGCTAAATATCACCGCCCTTGAAGGCAGTTTAGAGGGCTGATATTTCTTTTGAGACTATCAGACTTGATGGCTGATGATTATTAAGGAAATATGTCGCAGGACTCAAAGGATGACTAAACGTTAAACAGGTAACACTAATAGTAACTCTGTAATTTTGAGTATGCAAGAGTAATGTTAAATATTCTCAGTTATTAAGTTACTGATAGTTAAAAAAGTAAACCTACCAAACCATAACAAATAGGTATATAGGCTATTAAAACAACTAATTAACATTAACTAGTGGCAACAAAATTATTTTACAAGACATAACCCTGAAGGTAATAAACAGAACTAAAATTAACAATAATAGTAATGCAACTCTTGCTAACAACAAATATATAACCTAAATTTTGATGAAAAAAAACCTGAAGACTTGATGGTAGGGATTCCAAAACTGTTAATCCTTTAAATACAGTTTTTTTGTTTACGGTGGCTTTTTGTCAATGTGATTGGTTTACTTTTTTGATGAGAACAAAGACAGGCCTATTGCTGTTCGGTTTGTGAACAAAATCTCTTGCAGCTGGAGTTGCATGCTAACTTTTTGAATAGTTTGTGAAGCATATGTCCTGTCATTTGAATCTGAAATGTTGTTAAAGTGGATTCAGTAGGTTACTTATTGATTACATTGAGTTTGTTCTGTCTCGCTATTTCAGGGACACACAGGCAATGGACAGCTAAGCTGCAGATGTACTGAGAAGTGTTCAGGTAAGCTATGCCATACCTGATTGTTTTTAATTGAGTCTCTTTTACTCTGTGACAATAATTTTATATATGTTTCTGTATTTCTTTTCATTAACATTTTAAAGGCTTAACATAAATAATTCTTTCTAACTGTGTTCACTTAAATAAAAGGCTGGTGATGGTATAATTTCAACCAAGGAAGTTGCTGTTGTTTTGTGTGATACTTTTCTGTATGATGAGAGAATTATTTGATTGCTGAAAAAATGGGTGGCAGCATATGGGTTATCTGCAAAAGTCATTTCCATAACCTAATGTTTTTAAAATAAACATGATACACTTTGTGATTTATTCTTTTAAAGACAGGAGCTCATCTTTATGAAAAACATATGTACATTTTGGAAGTAAACAAGTCATCTGGTCTGCACTACCTTGTGAAAAGATACGGTCCTGGCTTACAAATTGCTTTTCAAAATATGCACAGTTATCCTCTAGGATAAAGTAGGAAGTGTGCAGAAGAATATGAAGTTTGTTTATTAGTTCTTTTACTTAGGAGCTATTTAAGTGTCATGCTTTATAATGGCTGATGTTAGTAACTTGAAATGGCATTCATCAATTTCTCCGTTATGCCTGGTTTTCTCTGTTTTTTCCGCTCAATATGTTTTTAAAGGCAAATAAGTATTTTCGGTAATATTGTTAGACAGGTTTCAGATTTTTGTTTAGTGTTTACACTTAAAGAAAAATATCTCTGTGTTGGAGACATCAGATAAATTCTGCATCAGGTCTGATTTTGTCAAACTACCCGATACTTTCAACCTCATCACACACAAAATACAGAAAAAATAGGTGCCCATCAAACACCTTTGAACATAATATGTGTAATAGTGGTGAACTTTTGTTTAAACTGGTTTGTAAAATGGCTCCGCACTTAGGACTAAATCCGTCTCACTTTAACCCACATGAGTTGTCTCATTGATTTCATTGTATTCTGTGCATTCAATATTTATGCAAGAAAATCAATCAAGATTTGGCCTTTTTTTTTACCAGATTATACAGCACATGGGTTGTTTCCTATAATAATAAATAAAGTGCCTCATTATTAGATACACTTATTTACCTTCAGAAGTTGGCATGAAATACAGTTACATCCATTTTAAGGCCTCTTTGTTGGTGTCAGAGTGGTGTAACACAACCTTAGGGCATGTCTATATACAAAAGCTGTATTGCTGTAATTATCTTTTATAGTTAAAGCAATACAAACCCCTTGGTGTGTAGGGAGATAGACTGGTATAAAGGTGCTTATACCAGTTTAGCTTATTCTCCTACCAGAAGGGGAATTAGCTATATTGGTATAAAGCAGGGGTCAGCAACCGTTCAGAAATGGTGAGCCGAGACTTCATTTATACACTCTAATTTAAGGTTTTGCATGCTGGTAATACATTTTAATTTTTTTTAGAAGGTCTCTTTCTACAAGTCTATAATATATAACTAAACTATTGTTGTATGTAAAGTAAATAAGGTTTTTAAAATGTTTAAGAAGTGTCATTTAATATTAAACTAAAATGGCCCGGATCAGTGGCCAGGACCTGGGCAGTGTGGGTGCCACTGAAAATCAGCTTGTGTGCCACCTTCGGTATGCATGCTATAGGTTGCCTACCCCTGGTATAAAGCATCTTTATACTGGTACAACCGCATGTATACTGTGTGTACACCACATAACTATTATGGTAAAGAAATCAAACTCCTCACCAAAATAGTTATACTGATACAAAAACTGTGTAGATCAGGCCTTAATGACTGTGTATAAACTGTGTATAGATTCAGGCCCAAATAGCATAAAATAAATTTCTCAGCAATGGGTCAGATCCTTATATGGGGCATATTGGAGTAGATCCTTTGAGTATGTGGCCCAATACATACAATATGATCAGGGCTGGCTCCAGGCACCAGCCCAGCAAGCAGCTGCTTGGGGTGGCCAACAGTGAGGGGCGGCACGTCCGGGTCTTCGGCGGCAATTCGACAGCAGGTCCCTCACTTCCTCTCGGAGCAAAGGACCAGCCGCCGAATTGCCACCGAAGGCTGAAGCGGTGGCGGTAGAGCTGCAGATTGCAATCGCAGCTTTTTTTTTTTTTTTTTGCTGCTTGGGGCGGCAAAAACCCTGGAACCGGCCCTGAGTATGATAGTAGCATAGTGTCATCTAAACTACTGTCTCAGGGGCCAATTTTGCAATCATTATTTGTGTTGAGTAAAAGAGTTGCAGAATCGAGCCCTTAGGACAACGATCTGTTCTAAAATCAGTGTATTATTTGGAAGGAAATAGCATAAGTCAGTGTGTGTAAATATTTATGCAAATAGTTGTTTATTTCTTTAAAAGAAAATATGAAAAAGTACCTTGAGATCACAGGTTTACATACCATTCTTACTCATCATTATCGCAGACTGTTTATTCTCACATTGCCAGCAAACTTTATCTTTTTAATAAGGAATCCATCCTATGACTAATTTATGAAACCACTACATTGGGCTATGTTCAGTCTAATTGTCATCCATCTTGAAAGCTTATGTGACAAGCTACTCTGCATTCCATATTAAACACCCAGTGTACGTTAGGGTCAGCCATGATTCTACAGCTCTGAAATCAACAGCCATCATCACAAAATATGTAGATGCTTTGCTGTTCAATTTTATCGATTGTGAAGTGCTTGTCAGCAAATAGGCAAGTTTTAGTTAGCAGGATTCAAACCCTTATTAGTTTTCTTCATAATATCAAAAAATCTAATTTTGCTCATCTAAACTAAGCATGTTTAATACACAGGAAGAGAAGCAAGAGCTGAAAATTGGAATTTCCATTAAAATCATTAGAAGGCTATTTGTCAAAGTTGACTTATTGTGCAAAATTGTTTCATCTTTAAAAGACATTACTGCATTTTTATTCTGACTAGTTAAAATAAAAATACCTTGTCACTCTAGACTGTTATTTTACAAATTATGCAAAAATATTCCCAAAATGAAATAAAGTTGAATATTGGTTTTTTAATGGCTTTCTCTTTTAACGTAGAGTGGTTTCTTTGTAAAAAAAATGCTCTTCTTTCACGATTTGGCAGTAGCCAGTACATGTTCTCCTGTTAAAAACCTTTGTTGTGTCGATTAGGGATAGGGTGACTAGACAGCAAGTGTGAAAAATTGGGGCAGAGGGTGGGAGGTAATAGCAGCCTATTTAAGAAAAACCTCCAAATATTGGGACTGTCTGGTCACTCTAATTAGGGACTCCTTGGGTAGACCATTGTAATGTAAACATAAGCAAGATGTATTCCAAGTATTAATTGCTTTGAACATGTTCAGTGGGATTAGTGCAAAACTGTGATTACTGGAAGTGTTACACGCAGAATTTTAAAGACTACAGTGGGAGATTCACTTGTTCTGGTGCAGTTTGCATGCCTTATTCTTTCAGAAGCAGATGACCTTGAAGAGTGCATTATTCCAAAGGTGGGAGGTAGCTTTAAAAATCAGTCCAGGACGTGATCTGATCACTGCCAGCAAAAGCTCTCTGGGATGAATCAGAGTATCTTCTGACTTGCCAAGGCAGGACCTCCCCATTATCAGGGTTGCACCACCATCTACAGGTTTCTGGCAGAGTAAAGGTTGCAGGAAGGTTACATTCCTGTGCCCTCCTTTTTGGTGAACTTTCCGTGGCTGAGCATTCAAGATCCTGGGTTCTGCAGACGTGTGCCATTGGAGCTAAAGGGATAAATTGGGCCATGTCCCTAGAATAGCAACAGTTTTAACGTGGAAAATCAGTAAAGCTCATGTAATAATAGCTTTTCCATCAGAGCTCATCTTGTATCATTATATTCTGAAATAGAATGAGAAAATTTTAGATTTTCATATTAATATATTCAGAAACTCCGGAAATATGGTATATAGGGCCTGAACCTTCAAGAACCTCAGTGCCTCCTCCTAGTTTCCGAGGGCTCCCAGGCTTCATTGAAAACAATATTACAGTATATCCATAATGCTATCAGCAGGTCTTTCATTTACGCTATCAGATATTTCTCACTGTTTGTATCACATTTATTCCATAATGTGGGGACAATTACCCCTATATACTTGAATATAAGCTAATACAGCAATGTTGAAACTAGCAAAAATGAGTGACTTGCATATAAAATGAACTCCTCATACCAAGTGCACCCACACATCTTGCCCAAACCACTTCACCTTATCTCTTGAGTACAAATAACCTCCACCCCCAACCCAATGCAATGTGTGTCCTGGCAATGCGACAAGTTTGTATCCATCAAGTTGAAGGATAGGACCAGGGGTCAACGCAGCAGGTTCATGCCCCACTGTGCTCCATAGCGTCTGAAGTAGGATTGGACTTGTGAATTTGCTACTGTACAAACTTTCTATCTTCAGAGGGGCCATGTCAGAGTCATGGTGTTGCAGCCTTGAAGCTGCAGTAGCTACTACATAGTGACTTGGCAATATGGGTCGAAAGATTCCTTCCCTTCCAAAAGCCATCCAGCAACCCGAAGCCCAGCCAGCCAGTACCTAGGCTGGGCATGGGGCTGAGGATCTGGGATTTAATACAGCGACTTAGTTACCGTAATTGAAGATGAAGACTAGTACATTTTTATGGGTCTATCCAATTAGAAGACTTGATATTTTAGCATAAGCACATTAACTAACTTTCAGAATTATAGTCCAAATAAATGTTAAGGTTAAGAACAATTAAAGAAGTGTTTTGTTTTATTCAATGGAAAAAATTAATTTGGGCCATGTGAGTGAAGTTTGCTTCTAGGGACCAATGATGTACAATAATGGAATCATTTTCTTTCTTTTGCATGTTGTCTTGCTAATAGACAGTATTCAAAAGGCTTGGAAGACCTGATTAATACAATTGCAAAGTTAAAAAATAAAGGCAGGGTACAAGACTGAAATTTAGAGGTAAAAGCACGGGAAAGAAAATGTTTTGTTGAGATCTGAAAAGGGAATGTAAAATGTAAAAGGGATGTAAAATGTTATGCTTATAAAAAGCGCACGGGATCTTTTCAGGGGAAAAGGCAATATGCCGCGTTTATTGAAAATATAACAGTTAGCATATGCATTCAATCTCTCTCTCTCTCTCTCTCTCTCACACACACACACACACACACACACACACACACACACACACACACACACACACACACACACACACACACACACGTCCTGCAGATGGCCTTATAGTTACCAGTCTGTCGAGTCAATCTAATGGCCAGTTAGATTGGGCACGGGTGAAGAGCCGGGTTCTGTTGGTTGCGATCTGATGCTCTGAGGCTTTGTAGGACTGAATCCAGAGTTCTATGGCAAAACACCCAAGCTTTATACTTATAAATTCCCACTTTAGTGTATGGATTTTGCAATGTTATTCTGTAATCGTTAGTTCTTAATTATGTTAATCTTGGGGTTTTGTGCTGTTATCTCTTATTTGTTGTCTTACCTTCAGGGGTGTTTGCCTTACCTCTGAGGTTGTCAATGCTGCTAACTCGTTTAGCATCAGATACAGTGGATGTTTTCTGATTGTTTCCTGCTGTCTTTTCAAGTCTCTCACTTCTTCTTGACCATCTGGACCTTTGTGATAGCTTTCACACTCATCCTTAACTATGCACACATTCTTTACTCACACCAAACAATTTAACAGAGAATTTCAGACAGGATTACAGTTATATGGTTACTAAAGGGATTACAAAAGAACCTTACACAACTTTGCAATGCAGATAAGAAACCAGGCCTTATAGCAAATTCTGTAATGAAAACTTATCCTAAAACAAAAGGTGAACATAATCAGCCATAAGGACTGTTCTCGTCTGTTCCTGCCTTAACATCGGTTCAGACACAGGCAGCCTGTCTGATGCATTTTTACCAATGGCTCCTTGGGCCATTCCTTTCTGCTATTCAGAAAGGGTGGCTGGCAGGATATGGTCAAATCATACATCAATACATTTAATACATGCTACATTATTATATCCTTTATTCTAAATTATCCAAAATACAAACATAAAATCCTACTACTACAGAATCACTAGGGCACAGAAGTTCTGGAAGGTATTTCCATCTAGATTGTGCTGTGGAGAAAAAAAATTGTGCATCAGTAAAGTCACAATTCTGTGAAATATAAACACGGATTCCAGGGTTAGGCCTTTTGTGCAGTGCACTGCCTTCCAGCATTACTACTGTTCTGGAAAAATCCCATAAAAAGTGTAAGAAGGATAAAGGCATCAGAGTTCTATAGAAGTTTAACCACCCTGTAGAGTTTAATAGATAATTATATTCTTTCTATAGTACTTTTAAACCATTCCATGGAATGGAACAGAGAATTATATCCCTACAATAGAATTCTCTGTTATTCAATAATTCTATAAAAGGACGGTAAGGTCTATAGGACTTTTTCATACATGTCACCAGATTTCTTTAAAGAGGATGTAGAGATACAGTTGTGGGTTCCAAATAGAAATAGGTTGAAATGATTTGGACAAATTCTGAGATAGGGTTTGGTAAATTCATCTTATGGTGGGTAATAAGATGGCAGGTCAGTAATTTTTAGTAGTATCTTTTTCATGATATCAAAACATAAATCTGAAGTTTCTTGATGTGCAAATGTTTGTTTTTGGGAGAGGGCACTTTGTTTGTTAATTTGTTTTAGTCCCTAGTGCCATAGCAACTAGGTACACTTATTACAAAAATTAGAAACATATAAATTACATATGTCATAAAAGCTGTCATAAAAATAAAGATCCACATTATCAAAACTGTCACCAGCAACATTAGACAAAGAACGTCTCAGCTCCCTGTAACAAGCCAAACCAAAATAAAACCAGAAGACAATCGCCTGAATGCTAAATAGAAAGATGAGATTGACATTGTGTTCTGAAGTTTGCTCTGCTCATTGAAAATCTGAGACTGCCTTGCAATTTGCCATAGGAAATTAGAAACGAAGAACTGTGAGCAAGAGCATCCCAGCCAATCTTAATAGTTTGGGCCTCGGATTTAGAAAAGTTGCTCAGGTAACTATCTCAGACCAGTTAGGGCTTTACAGATAGGCACCAAAACTACCATTCACTGATCTATTATCTCATTTCATTCTTAGAACCACTATTGTTGTTATTAATTATGGACCTGATCCAAAGCCTCTTGAAATCAATGGAAGTCTTTCCATTTTCTTCTATAGGTTGATCTGGCCCTGTATGTTAAATGCCAATGTTTTGCTTGGCACTACAAAAGAAATTAAACAAGTCAGGGCTCCTGTCCAGAAGAAATTATAATAATGATTAGTAGTACTTTGCATAGTTTGGTTTTTGAAGTATTTATATTTTGTAATGAAGACCTACTGTGTAGAGTAACTGGTTGCTAAAGGCAGGAATGCATAGATGAACTGAGGATATCCATAGTGATATAGTTACAATTTTATTACATTTTTCTAAACCGTAGATGATCACTGTCTGCCTAACTGATTTACTATAGTTTTATTAAAAGTTTCCAAATCAAGGAAATATGTGTCTTGTATTACCCTACATCTATTAAAAACATCTATGTGGTGGAACAAAGGTCACTTTCTGAAATATAAGGAGACTATGTGAATTTAAAATTGAGAAACAATAATTATTTTAACCTCCATTTAGAATATATCACTATTTAAAGGACCATTTTGATTATATAAATATTAGTAAATGGGTATACTCAGTACTTACCAAAAAGCATGAATGCTTCCTTTTCGGAACAACTGAATCACCTTTTGAATATAAATTTGATTGTATCAAAGAAAACCCACATTCTTAAGTTTAAATAAGCATGAAAGAAATTTCAGGCTTTCATACTTCAATCTGTAAATCAGAACTCATGTTTATAGAACAAAGGTCAATTTCAGACTCAAGCTTTCTTTGGATGAGGCAGGTATTGATGTGTTAACATGAAAAAATGGAGGTAAAGACTCTGCAAAAGGTGATTAAACAAACAAAGTCTTGTTTATTCATGAAGTGTTTGCCAAGATGCTGTTTAGGCACTGTCAGAATGTTTTGATTTCCTTTAGAAATATTTAAATTTACAATGATGCAAATAAAATCTCCAAAGTGTTTTAATGTCTTGATGAGAGCAAATTTTATTTTGAAATTAGTGCTATATATATTATTCTATTACCATTATACAGTACTCCTACGTTAATCAAAGTACATTGTTATTATTAAGGACAAATAATGGAGACAACCTACAACTATGAGTTTACTTGACTGTATCATATCTGGCATGCTGTTCTGAATGTGCTAGCTGATGATAGATGGCTTATTTACTGGAGAACAGCGGCTACATTTGTTACTCTGCTTTACATTTCGGGGATTTCACATTGTGTCCCAACAGCAATCAGAGACTCTGAAAGCAAAACAGCTGAGCTGTGCGTTTTGGTTTTCTTAGTATTCTGGGATTTTCCCTTTATTTCTGCAGAGTAAACAGGTCAAAATGTAAAGACAAAACATTTTGTATCAGAGTTCACTGGATTCACTTACTATTTTGTATTGAATGCCCAACCAGTAATTCATTATATTTCTCCTAACAATTTTGTACTGCTACCAGTCAAATCCAGTTGAAAGGTCTGTCACATGCAGACCTATCTTTGTTGTGCTTCCCAAAGGAACATATTCCTTTGTATACCTACAGCAGCTACAAAAGATAATCAAGAATATTCTCATTCAAATGAAGTGCTGATAAAATAGAGACCTAGACAGAGTATGGTAATAGTGTTTTAAATGGATAGCTTATTGCTTATTCTGTATGGCATTTTGAACGTAACACATCTTTTATGTCTGTGTTACAGTGCATGATGTAAAGCTATAAACAAGCAAGAAGAATGCTCTATCACAGGGTTTCTCAAACTGGGAGTCCTGACCCAAAAGGGGGTCACCAGGCTGTAATAGTGGGATCACAGTATTGCCACCCTTACTTCTGTGCTGCCTAGGGTGACCAGACAGCAAGTGTGAAAAATCAGGACGGGGGTGGCGGGTAATAGGCGCCTATGTAAGACAAAGCCCCAAATATCAGGATTGTCCCTATACAGTCAGGAAATCTGGTCACCCTAAAACTGTCTTCAGAGCTGGGCAGCAGCAGCTGCTGGCCAGGCACCCAACTCTGACGGTAGAGCTGCCACTTTCCCCAGCAGCAGCCAGAAGTAAGGGTGGCATGGTATGCGGGGGGTCATCACTTTTGGGGAGGGGGGTCATCACAGCCTGGAATATTTTCAAAGGGGGATCCATCATAGGCAATGCACATAAGGAGCCACACATGTGACCTGGGACTAGCTGAACAATGAGACTGGAGTTAAAGTTAGGGAAAAGGTGGGGACTGAAACTGGCTGGGCAGGATGGAGCTGGGATGAGAAGCCTGAGGAGTGGAGACTGGGTCTGGGTCAGCAAGGAGAATAGGACTGGCAAAAAGGACCCAGGGGTGAGAAAACATAAGACTGGGCCTAAGACACTTTGGAAGGGATGGGACAGAAAGGGTCAAGCTCGAGGAAAACAGGTGGAGTCTGTGCCCACTAGAGAACACTCTCCTTTTGATCATGGAATGGAACTCAAGACTCACCATTCTTCTGCTGTCAGCAAATATCTATCAAGGTCTGTGCTATGGATCTAAAGGTTCCAACCCTGCTGATGATCCATGCAGGTGTCAACATTATACCAAGTGAAAGACTTTCTGTTTTTTCAGTTGACTTTTTAAAACATCTAGAAAATTATACACCCAAAAGCTGTTTAAAAGCACGTTATTAAGGTTGCAAAGTCAAGCACTCAAAAGTTAGTTGCAGAAGTTGGAATCTTCAGAAATTTTAGATGTTAAAATCAAAGCATCCACTGATTGCGAACTGAAATTTTTCAAAGACTTATAGTGCTCAAATTTGGGCAGTTTTCTAGGGGATGAAAGCAGATGATGTGAAGAAGGCAAGGGGTTGCAGGAAGAGAAAGGACTGTCCCCAGTTAAGGCGGTTGACTGCTGCCCTGACAAATTGGAGTCTATCCTTGCTTCTACTACTGAGTTCCTGTGTGGTGCTAACCAAGTCACTTAAATCACACTTTTCACTGGCGGTCACTAATAGTATGTTCCTCATTTTCTGGATGCCTAACTTGAGATCCTGATGTGCAGAAGTGCTGAGCATTCACAATAGCAAGTGAAGTCAGCAGGAGCTGTATAAAGTGCTGTACATATTATACAAAGTGCTCTATAATGCTAAATAGTCTGAAAAACAGTTGTCTCAAATTGAGCACCCAAAATTAGTGGGTATTTTGACCTCAATTTCTCTGTGCCTCAGCTCCCCATCTGCAAAACGGGGCTACCACCCCCCCCAAACCTCTGAGGAGTTTCGTAAAGATAAATTAATTAATGTTTGTGAAGCCCTCAGATCCTCTTGTGAGTGAGCTTCATAGAAAAGGACAATAATAATTATGTCTTTGGAGTGGAGTTTGAATAGTACGCAGTAAATAAAGCCTACCGCCACACACTGAACAATAAGAATAAAACAAGACATTGAATAGCTGCTGAGTAACCGAGACCTGTCCTTCCTGTGCATTGAATGAGGTGAGGATCCTATGGAAAAAATAGTCTGGGATCACATAATTAAAAAAAATACAGGTTAAAAAATTAAGGTTGCATGGGCAACCTTATATCCTAACTTGTGAGTGCTTGACTTTGCAATCTTCATAATGTTCTTGTAACTTAGTTTTGTGTGTGTGATATTTATATTTAGTTTGCCTAACACAATCCATTATAAAAGTTTTCCAACATTTTTTTAAAGCAAATCTTTAACACCTCTCTGGTTTGCAGCAGAAACTTTCATTTTTTCAGGGTGATGCCCCTGGTGTCATAGATGTGACCTTCACATTTTTCATGAAACTCTATTCAGGTTTGGGCAAATTATGAGCTGTCAAAACTCACCATTACCATTAGTAGCTCACTTCTAAAATGCCTCAATATGTCATCAATACTGTACAGACATCTTCTTCACTTCTGCTTCCCTCTTTGCCACCCTCCCCAGCTTGTGGACACCAAACACATCAATAAAAATTCCATTTTACCTATGGAAAGGAGCACTAGGTTGGGATCCAGGAGACCATGAGTTCACGTTTCACTAGTTGTACTGACTGGTATAAATAAGAGTGAGCCCTTCACAACCCTTACTATTATGAAAGGCGTCACATCATACTGAGAGGTTACACAAGTTGAGACTACAACCCAATCTTTAACTCAACCACTTAACCATACTGTCTTCAGAGTAAATCTGCTAAATGTAAGTACTGAGCTGTCCTGTCTATAAACTGAGAATACTCGTGATTACGTAACTCACTGTTTCAGTGTGATGCATCCTGCTCAACTGGGTATTCCACAGAAGCTAATTGCCTACTGCTATTGCTAGCTATTACACTTAATCCTTTATCTCAAACAGTAGAGGGCTGTGTGCAGTGTTAAAGGCCTAAAATCTTGCCTGATTGGGGATGGAGGGGAAGGTATTAAAGTATCACATAATAGACTGTGCTGTTTTTTTAAACCTAAGAAATTACATTAAAATGCTGTGCTAAAAGAATATTACTGAGGTTGCAAAGTCAGACACCCGAAATCAGGAAATACCAAAATTAAAATTGTTTGTGTAACCCTAATTTTGCGCTCTTATACATATTCATTTTGATACAGACTTTAATTACATGATCCCTTACCATTTTTCCACAGAACCACTATATCATTCAGTGCACGGGATGGCTAGTGCACAGGGAATGAGACAGAGTTGTGTAGTAATTAGGTTGTAGTCTGTGGGTCCTTACCTCATTTGTTACTGAATTTGGAAGGTGTGTAGAGGATAAATCATGGAACTGCAGGAAGAAAAAGGATGGTCTTATGATTTATACAGTTGTATTCCCCCCGAAAAGAGAACTGAGTTCTAGCCCTGTCTCTATCATAAGCTTTGAAGTGATGGTGGATGAGTCATTTAAATCAAAATGTTCACGTGGGGCCACTAATTGTGTGGTCATTTGCTGTGGGCCCAACTTGAAACACCTGTGGCCTGATTTTCAGAATTTTTGAGCATTCACTTCTGCAACTGAAGTGTGAGCTGTGAATGATCAGCACCTTTGGAAGTAAGGCAGTGTGGTCTGGAGGAATGACTACAGGGCTGGGACTTGAAAAGTTTTAATCCTGGCCATATCATTGACTCACTGCGTGGTCTTGGGCAAGTTATTTATCTTTCAGTTTCTGCAGTCAATGGAGATAATAATACTCACCACTCATAGAAGTGTGGTGAAAATTAATTACATAGCATCTATACAGTGTTTTGAATACACAAGGTGCTATTCAAAATGCTGGAGTACTCAAAAACCAGGCCCCCGTTGAGGGATATCACTCTGCGATATCCAAAATTAGTGGAGAATTTTGCAAATGTTGATTGTAATCTCGTAAGAAGTCTTTTGACAGCATACACAGAGACAATCTTTGGAAAATTATGGCATACTATGGAATATCAGCAAAAATAGTTAGAATCACCAAGAATCTGGATCATAATACCAAATGTGCAGTCAGAGATGATGACATTAGCCAATGATTTCTAGTGAAAATTGGAGTAAGGCAAGGATGTATAATGTCCCCACTATTGTTTGCACAGGTCATCGAGTATGTCATGAGGAAAGTAATCACAGAAGGCAACAGAGGAATTTTATGGTTACATAATAAAGCATAATTGGATGACCTTGTTTTTCCTGATGACATCATCCAGTTCAATATATCACTTAATGAAAGAAAAGACTCACCTTTTGGCAGATACAACAAAATAAAGCTGGTTTGTTCATCCACAAGGGGAAGAAAAAAATATGTCTATCACTGTCCCAAAAGTAACCATTAGAATGGATGAAGAAACACAAGAATAAGTAAGTCATTTTACTTATCTAGGGAGTGAGATGTGCAATGGTGGTGACACCATGTTAGATGTCAAGCAACGAATACCAAAAGCAGCAAACAAATTTAAAATTTATAAGATTTGGAAAAGTAACATGATTGGCACTGCCACAAAAATACAAATTTTCCACACCAGCATCACTTCTGTCCTTTATGGAGCAGAGTCATGGAAATCTACAGCAGAAAATAATAAGATCAGTTTATTCCAAAGTAAATGCCTGCAGAAGATCTTCAGAAGTCACTAGAAAGAGATTCTTGCAGCATCACAAATTCTAAATAGAGCAACCCAATCTAAAGTATCAAATATGATAAGAAGATGACAAATGGCATATTTAGGACACACATTAAGGATGCTACCATCATGACTTCCATGCCACGTGATAACATGGATACCATCTGCAAAGAGAAAAAAAGGGCACCCTAGACCAACGTTATATAGAACAATAGAGAAAGAAGCCGGATCCACTAATATGACACACAGAAGCCTGAACAGACCAGCACAAGATCAAAATAAATGACAAACTGGTGCCCAGTCCACCTGATGGTGCAGGAGGATAAAGAAGTAAAAAGAAGACTCCAGTTCCTCATCTGTAAAAACAAAAAAAAACAAAAAACAACTTCTTACTTCACCAGGGTATCGTGAAAATATATTTATTAACATCTGAGAGGTCTGCTACTACAGCAATGGACCATAGAAAAACACAAGAGGAGGTGAATAATTCCATATTCCACAGGCACTGACTCCATGGGTGCTTCAGGGCTGGAGGACCCAAGGAAAAATATTAGCTGGTGCTTAGCACCCACCAGCAGCCAAGCTCCCTCCCGCCCCCCAGCACCTCCCACCCGCCAGTGGCCCCGCCGCTCAACTCTTCCCCCTCCCTCCAAGCACCTCCCGTTCGTGCTGGGAGGGAGGGGGAGGAGTGGGGATGGGGTGCATTCAGGGGAGGGGGCAGAAAGAGGTGGAGAAGAGACAGAGTGGGGGGCGGGAAAGGGCAGGGCAGGGGTGGGGCCTTGGGGGAAGGGGTGGAGTTGGGGGCAGGGCATGGGGCTGAGAGGGGGTTGAGCACCCCTTGGGAAAGTGGAAGCTGGTGCCTGTGCCATAATCTGTACAAGGTTTACATGGAATACAATAAATAAGACTTGGAGTCACACATTGAATGATGGGGACAAAGAGCAATATTGAACCTCTAACTCATTCAGGTAGTTGGATGATTTGGATATTGTGGAAAAAATAAGTGATCCTATAACTAAAGAGTGTATCATAATGCATACACACAAGGGGATACACTCAAAGTTGTACTGGCAACCGTAAATCTAGTATTTCCTAACTTCCCAGTGTTTGACCTTTCAGCTTGTAGATCTTTTCTATGTAATATGCCTATCTACCATCATATGTGGTATAAATATGTAGATGCTAAGGTTTTCATAGAATCATTAAAAGGTAGGGCTGGAAGGGACATTGAGACTTGAATTCGTAATCATTTAGGACCAAACCCTCAGAGGAAACAGACTGTGCACTCAGGGAACTGCATGTGGAGCCAAAGAACAGCATTTTCAACTTCAACTGACAGCAACTAGCATGTAGCAACTCTTCAGCTTCTGTTGCTGGACAAAGATGGAAGTAGCGCAAATACCCTTATGCACTCCTGTACATGGAGTTGTTGCCCATACCCTCTCCACTCCCCTAGTCTAACCACAGATCTTTCCATGCATAGAAAATTGACATGGAGCTCAGTTCCTAGGATATAGGAATGTGTAGAGTCTCTCTCCATGGGCTTTCTGTATCTTGGCTCTCATGTACAGTGTGAACACTGTGTAAACACTGTGTTTCTAGGTTTGTTCTCTGCAGTTGAGGGACAATGATCTGGCCTTTAGTTTTCTCAACATTTGGGCCAAATTCTACATGCAGAGTCAAGTGGCCTATACAAAGGCAGATTTTGGCCCTATGAAGTCATCTCAGGTATGACATCCTGAAGAAAGTTATTTTTACATTCATTTACCTCTGTATTTTCTGTCTTTACCAAGGACTCAAAGATGCTCTTCTCTCTCTCTCTCTCTCTCCCCCCTCCCCAATTGTAATCCCCAGCACCCCACTTGCCTTCTATGGCAATCCACAGGGCTGAGTCATTCCGGACTCCACCACTGGGGTAGAATTGAGCAGCCATGTAGGAGCTGAATGATCACAAAGCACAAGCAGCCCACCCAGTTCCTCTAGGCTTTCTGCTACAGGCATACTTTGGGCCAAGATTAGGCCCATTATAAACATTTTCATTTCTATCAAAACTAGTTTTGTAATTACGAGCTAGGATGTGATACCCTTACTTACAGTGAATATTTACACCATAAGCAGGCCCACTGAAATCAATGGCACAATCTATCAGGTAAAATACTAAATGTGTGTAAGGGTATCATAATCTAGCCCTTAATTTTTGCTATGGCATTCAGCCAAACCTAGAACAGAGAGAAATAGCCCAAACCTGCAATTTTTGCTCACACAGGTACTCCTTATTGTTGCAAGTGGTCTCTTTCAGTTCAGTCGGACTAGTCTTGTGATGCATTATCATTCGGGGAAATCAGCATATGGCTGGGAGTCAGGAGGCCATAAGTTTTAATTCTGCCTCTCCAACTGGCTGTGTGTCTTTGCGCAAGTCATTTTGCCTTTCTGTTTTCATTTCTCCATCAGTAAAATGGGGATGATACTACTGACCTACCTAACTCAGGGGTGCATTGTGAGTCAATGTATGTACAGTGATTTGAACATACCAAGTTCTCTAAAAAGGCAACGTACTGTTCTTTGGGGTGGGGTTTCCAGGCTCTAGCCCCATAGTACTTAGTTAAAACATGTACATTATGTTACAATGCAGAACTTGCCAATATAGACATTTCTTTCTAATCAGCTTTCCAGAAAACTTTTTCTAACCCAGAGCTAGTTTCTCTGTGATTTTCTGCCATCATTAGATAATGTTGCTAAGCACTGCCACACAGCGGGACAATTTACTACTGCTTCAAGGCAGACCTTGCATTATTTTCTGAAGTTGCAAAGGCACATTTTTCTTGTTGTTTTAGTACATATTTCCTAAAAGCTGTGGTGGCAAAATAAATAAAATTTGGTTGTAAAATGCTGAAGGTTGAGTGTTCGGCACCTCAGTCACTGGGCCGTTTGTGACTAGAATTTTCAGTTAATAGAATTTCAAATTATGTTGCTTGAAAATAGTGAAATTAAAAATAATCTACCCGATAAAATCTAAAGCATATACATGTTTAGAGTTCTTTACTAGGTCAGAAATGTAGGATTCCAGTCTGCAAGGGGATGAGTGCTTTACTCTTTTGGAGGAATGGTTATTGCAAAGGCTGAGGTTAATTAACTGCAGATACTTATTTAGGGCCCAGGTCATTGTCCAGCCTATGCTGCTGTGCAGGAGCAGGTAGGGGACTTAAGACCTGAAAGGGAGGCTCTTGTGTTCACCCCAGACCTTGGATCCAGGCATGTTGCGGTTATCAGGTGTTACATGCCTTGCGTTCCACTCCTGGAGCCAGTTGTTAAAGATTGGACATAGAGGGGTGTGTAGTTGGCAGAACCTGGCTACATGCCCCTGTATACTCCTCATCACCCACAGCCAATGTAGAGAACAAATTACTAACCATTCAGGAGCAAAGTGGTTATAGGGATGGAATTGTGACAGAAGCTGCACTCCACCCCATGCAAAAGACAGATTTTACATGCACATACTAGCGCCTAGTTACCTAAAACAGTTGGCAGTTTTTAAGGCTCACTGCCATAGCACAGCATGTCTCTACTTTGCAAACTATAGATAAACAAATGAAAGGGTAGAAATTACTATCACTATTTCAGTGAAATTACTATCACTATTACTGTTGACCGTGACTGGGACCATTACGTGTGTTAAGTGCTGTAGAAATACATAGGAAGATGCAGTCACTAGCCTGAAGAACTTATCATCTGTGAGCTTCATCTATATCACTCAAAAATTATACTGGAGTTATAAAAGTTTTCCATATGAACGTTTGTTTATATACCACAATCATATTGGTGTTTGTCTCCCCCTTCCTCTGATACAGTTCTTTTTAGAAAGAAAGGAAGAAATTTTGTTGAGTGTATCCAAAAATCTTCCAAAATATAGTGTCTGAAGTTAGATTCCTAGGTTATATATAGGCATTTAAATAAGTGGCTTGATTTTCAAAAGTACTCAGCAACCAGCAGCTTCTACTGAGTTCAACTGAGTCCTCAGCACTTTTGAAAATCTGGCCATTTATTTAGGTGCCTGAGAGCCTAAATTCAGGCACCTATTTTTGAAATTCCTCTCCCATGTAATTATATTTCCCTACGTCACAGAGGTGTTGCGAGGATAAATCTATTAAAGATTGTGAGGCACTCAGATGCTGTGGTAGTGGGGGCCAGTTAAGTACCTAAGATATATAGAAGTACCTAAAATATTCCATTAATATTTTTAATTACAGCTAAAATGAACTTTCTTGATTTCTCTAAATCTACTGGTATGTGCTTCTGCTGTCACGTACAAGATGATAGTGGCCATGGAAGCAGACAGATAGATGGATGTAAAACAATGAGAGAAATATTTTCACATCAGTCATTACATAGAATTCCCCATATATAGGGCCCTACCAAATTCACGGGTCCATTTTGGTCAATTTTACTGCCAGGATTTTTTTTAAAATTAGCAAATACATCTGAAATTTCATGGTGTTGTAACTATGGGGGTCCCGACCCAAAAAATTGTCAGAATGAGAGAGGTGCAAGACTATTGTGGGGAGGGGGGGACATGGGATTGCCACCCTTACGTCTGCCCAGCTGCAGGCAGAGGTGCTGCCTTCAGAGCTGGGAAGCTGGAGAGGAAGGCCTCCAGCCAAGTGCCCAGCTCTAAAGCCAGTGCCACCATCAGCAGCACTGCAGCAGTAGTCTTCTGCCTGAGTGGGGAGTTAACAGCTGGAGCCGTGGAGCTTCCTGCACCTGGGGGAGATCCCAGAGGTGGGTCTGACCCAACCCAGGAGCAGCCTGGAGCAGGAGCACCTGCAGGGGAAGACAGAGTCTCATCCCTCCCAATTCCCAGACATGATTAGCAGCTGGAATCCTATGCAGGGTAGGAGCCTCTGATGGGGCACCAGATTTCACAATCCATGACGTGTTTTTCACAGCCATTAATTTGGTAGGGCTCTACCCATGTATCTCAGTGGGGAGTTCTGTATGCAGCTCAGTAACATCAGGTAGATTTGGATGGGCAGACACTCCTGCTTATAAAAGAGGTTTAGAGTATTCATATAAGTGTAGTAAAGATCATATTTGGCCTTTGGACTGTGCACTCAACTCTCATTCAGGTCAGAGTCCTGAATGTGCATGTTCGCCCTATGCAATGTTTAACCTTTATAGAGAGAGTGCATCACTTTTATAAGCAGTCTGACACCATCCAAAATTTATTTCTGATTAAGTGCAATTCCTCTCAACTATCTCTAAACTGACCAATCAAAGAAAATTGTGGCCCAAAGAGATGAAATGTCTTTTTACCATTGAAGCCTGCAATGCAGATCAATGGAGGCTATATTTTTATATAAGAAGACACAAAACTGAGAGGATGTCAAAAGATAAAGTGCATCGGGCTTCCCTGAGTATTTGAATTTGCTCTTGCAAAGTCAGATGGTATTGAAATAGTAATGCAGTGCTTCTTGCAGCCCCTTGAGGTGGCTGCACTTTTACAGGGCAAGTTGTTGAAAGAATCAGTCACAAAATCTACATGATACAATTTAATACAGGGGTTTTCCATTAAAGAACTTGGCTATTAAGCTTACCACCTGCAAGCTTACTAGCAATGAGGTCAACCCACCTGTCAAAGTCACAACATTGTACCCTTAAGTGGATCTATTGCTTACTGCTTATTCCTCACACCAGAGCAGAGATGAACCAGAATATGAATACATATATAGTTACACACAACAACTGTGCAAGTAAAATACAAGCAACATTGTTAAAATATATAAGTATTGTTTTTTAAAAGTGCCAAGCAATAATACATGAGAAATAAAAACAAGTCTGTCACCCTCCTAAAATGTTTCTTAATGTGCAGTAACACCATAAAAGCTGCCTTTATTTATTACAAATAGTAAAACTGTAGTGTTAAACTAATCAGATTCAAATCAGATCAACTGCATAATTTTTGGTGAAGAGGTGCTTATGAAATGGAAAATGAACTCCAAACTGGAAGGCTCATTGCTTCTTAATAAAAAGCAGTGAGCTTTAAACATCAGCTAGTCAGGTGATAAGTTTGTCATTTCTCAGCTGCGTTCCTGGTGGGAAGTTGTCAAGAAGGCTTGACAGCCTTTAAACTTGCATTTTCCCTGTTTATGAACCTCATGTTGCTCTACTAAAGCTACTGGGAGGTTAGGAGGGGAGCCACAGTAACAGCAGTTCTATTAAAATATATTTGCAGCAGTGGATGTTGAGCAATGTTTATGGTGTGAAAATATGTGTGATTTCTGAAAAGAAATTTTCACCACCCTTCAAATCTGTTCTTTCTTGTCTAATTGTGTCCAGCTACTGTGGGGGACTGAGAAATATTAATGATTAATTACCTAGGTGTCAGAGAAGTACAGGCTTGTAATACATCATTAGAAGCCAGAGATCAGGGAGCCTGAATTAAAATGGGAAGCGCTGAATGAATATATTACTGCTCTATACAATTAACAGCACAAGCCAGAAATCATTTACTTTCATAATTTAGAACAATGGCAGCTCTCCAGTGAAAACATATTTACAGTAATTTTACACTGCTCTCTACAGGCTTTGTACAAAAGGGAGAAAGATGAATTAATATGCACCAAAGCAGCAGAGAGAACCCTGTCATTGAACTGTTCTTTTCTTTTTAATCAATCCAGCTTCTTGTACAAAGGAGGCAGAGTTCTGAATAGGTGGAGAGCATCCAGATTATAGAGGGCAAATCAGCATTAGAGGATTAGCCTCTGCAATGTGATGAACTGAGGCTGACTTTTATCTGACCAGGTCTTCTCCATTTTAGCCCAGGTCCGATCAGCAATTTCAAGCTAACCAAACTGAAATTACACAGACCTTCTGTCTCTACAGTTCTGATTTCCTTTCCCTATCACAATTAATCCTGATGTCCTTGAGAAGATGTCTAATGCTGATAAATGTCTCCCATTTCACATCTGCAAGTGTGGGATTGTATAGGAATTTGTAGTAATATTTAATAGTGGTTGGGGTCCCATTAAGCTTCAGAGGTTCTTAAATTGCTTCTTGGAGTTTATTTGTCAGATAACTCAGGGTATAAAAGTAGCACCATAAACATTAATTGAACAGCCATTAAGCAGTATGACTGTTTGTTCTTGGTTGATAGAGGACATAAAGCTTCACATCCTGTGGTGGAAACAATTAGACCCAATGATGAACATGCTATCAAATATACTATTACTAGATTTAACTTCACCAAATAGCAATCAGCTGTAGTCAAAAGCATATGCAAGTGTTAGAAAGTCATATTTATACTGTCATGTCATAGCCTGTTATAAATTTCGTAGAGTTCCTCATATTTTATGCTAATGGCAAAGACTAATGGTAGTCATTATCTCCATTCATTCTCATAAAAAACTTCCTCAAGAGAGGCTGATCATAACTAGAATGCTGTTTAAAATTAAACTGTTTTTCTAAAACACAGAATATAAAAAACACTTAAATACAGGAGGCAGGCTGGTTAATTTATTTTGTTTTGAGTATGTTTGACAACTACACTGTTGTTAACTTTGCCATGCATTGAATTGATATCCTTTTCAGCAATGTCTTTGGCATGCCATGTTTCGAAAAGCTCTATGCGGGGCAGAGGGGAGGTGGTGGGTAGGTAAACCTCATAAAAGGAAACCAATGGCTGGAATAAATCTGACACTGTCCCTTTGGAGGCTTAATATTTTTTAACAAGGACACTGAATTTCCTCATCCATTTCTTATTTAAGTTATGAATTCTGCTTACTTGACAGGTACAGAGCACTTCATTATGTGCACAAACAGAAATGCTTAAACAGATGAAGCAGCTATTTGCATCTGATAGGAACTAAGTGGGACATTAAATTAATGCCAAACAAGTGAGTGCTCATTTTAGTTTTGTTATAAATGGCTGCAGTATAGCAATAATGTGTTGACTCTCATGTGCTGACAACTTCTATATTTCTTCTAAACTTGCCTTATATTTAGTGATGGGACAAATTCCTACTCTGCATGATAAAATTAGCAGTGGATACATTAATAATTGAGGAAGCAACTCCTAAGAAATGCCATAGTTCACCAGGAATGTTAGTGATTGACTGGTTTTAAAGGAAGGCTGCTGTCATACATATGTATTTACTGAAACCTCAAGTTAAGAGCCATTGTTTTTAACGTGTGGTATCAAATCAACAATTTGCTTTTAGGAGATGTCAAGTCACTTGCATAGTTGCATTTTCCCACTCCATGACCAGAGTGCCTATACTCATCTTGGCAGTGTGCTGGGTTGCCAGAACCCTAGTTCTTGTGTGACTGTGTCTTCTAGTTTATAACCAAATTAAACACAATAGCACACTCGTTCCAGGGGCGGCTCTAGGATTTGCGCTGCCCCAAGCACGGCGGCACACCGTGGGGGGCGCTCTGGCAGTCGCCGGTCCCGCGGCTCCGGTGGACCTCCTGCAGACGTGCCTGCGGAGAGTCCACTGGTCCCACAGCTCCGGTGGACATCCCGTAGGCATGCCTGCGGATGCTCCACCGAAGCCGCGGGACCAGCGGACCCTCCGCAGGCACGTCTGCGGGAGGTCCACCAGAGCTGCCTGCCGCCCTCCCACGGGACGCCGCCCCAAGGTCTGGAGCCGGCCCTGACTCGCTCTAAACAATGAGTGGAACATGACTGAATAAAAGAGCTGATCATTGTATAACATGACCACTTACAGTATGCCTCAGGTCTGCAGTTTATATGGGGTGATATCATTCTCTCCTTTATATAAATAATGGGCATTAAACATATGAATTTTACTGTTGACCCAATCTTGTCAACTTCTTACTCATACATTAAATTTGATGGGACTTCCAGTGGACTAAAATACTACTCAATGGGCCAAATTCCCTACTGATATAAATTGGCACTATAGCATTAATGTCAATGGAACAGCACCAATTTAAATCAGCAGAGAATTCAGTCCAAACTGAGTTATGGCAACAGAAACAGGCACTATATTACTAGACTGACTGGACATATATATATATATATACACACTCTGATTTGGCATTGCACAAATGGACTTAATCTATGTTGTTGTTTTGTAAACAATTGTCATCTTATTTTATAAATAAGTTGCTAAATTGCAGAGAATTTTAGCATGAAAATCTGTCTCAGGGTATTCTCCCACACGTTGTATGCGATTTGTCATCAGCTAAAAAAGCAGATAGTTCCAACCTGAGTTTTCGAATATATTACTGTCATCTTGTAGCATTGTGAATAAGTTGTGATAAGATTTGATAAAGTGGCACTGTCTTTAAGACAATACACAGCACCATAAATGTAATTTCTTCCTTTTATGTATGTTACTGTTGTTATTCACCAATATTATACTATACTAATGTGGTAGCTCTATGTACAGTTTGGTATTAATCTTACTCTGTTTAAAATACTTGATTTGAAATCTTTTTAGTATAAGAAACACTTGAACAGTTTTTCTTGTCACTCAAAGTAGGAGATAAGTCTCAGAGATTCATATTCATATAATTAAGTAATGTCTCTATCTATTAGACATCCTCGAAACATCCTGAAAATGACTCAGCTGAGGAAATAACAGTAATTTTTTAAAATTTGTGGTATCAGAACATGCAGATGCTGGAGATCAGTGAATATCAGATGAAGGACTAAATGTACTAAAATATATATTCATGTACAAGTATTTCAAAATAACTTGTGCAGTAAAACCTAACATTATGCTGCATTAATTAAAACATGGAGAGTAAACTGATTTTATTATTATTAATCTTCAATGAATGGATACAATATTTCATGAGTGTATTTTCCACTCTATGGACACCACACTATACCTTCCCTAAATGTTAATGGTAATGATGCAAGACAAATCTACGCCCCCTATAATTATCTGACTTTTTAATGAACAACTAGATAAATGAATAAGATTGTGCACTGCTGGATGATTTTACTGCTAACCACAGAGGTAAATATTTCTAAATATACATATGAGAAAGAGGGAGGGGAAACTCTATAAAATAGTCACATGCCATTTAACAAGGCTTTATGCTTCACACCGCGATACAGTGGATTTAATCTGATTCAGAAAGGAAATTATTCCCCCATTTTTCTCAATTGCTCCCCATTCTCAGTATTCTTCCAGTGGAATTTACATTCTGGAGTCCGTTCTGGTTATACAATGAATATGATACAGCCTGGTAACTTTTGCATCTTTTGTAAGTGTGTGCCAGGCACTTAAGAGGCATCATCTTGAGTATTGTTTGTCCTCTATGTCTGAAATAATCATCAGATTTGTTATCTCCAGGCAGTTATCGCTCCTACAGAAGCAAACACAGATGTTTATAAGCCTTCTAGTGAATGAACAGTGGCATTTATCCAAGCTTTGTAGGTCACTTGATGTTCAAAGCAACAAAACAAATAAACAAAAAACCTTCTCTTCCCATCATAATAATTAAGGATAAATATCCCTGTATTTGTATATTCGAGGTCTTCCTAAGATATACAATGATTTCTCCCACATGGTGGTGTTATAAAGTAGCAATATGTTCTATTTGAGTACAGTTTTTACTGTGAAAAGTGACTCTAAAAAAAGCATCAGGTTTATTGTCTCTCAGAGTCTCCAAATCAGATTTAATCCATTTAGAAATGAAAAGCTGATTTTCTAATTGCCAGCCCTGTAACCTCTACCTGAAATCTGAAAATCAAACTGTTCTTTGTGGCTTACGTCTCAACACCAATACTGATGCTTCTGCAGGCCAGCAAATGCTTTCCCTGACACTTGTGCAGTCCCATCACCTTCATATTTTGCCCTCAGTTACACCTACGCCCTTGATTACACCTCTTCAGTAAATTGCACTGGTCCTCTGATGGCAGAATTTGGATGTGCAACTAGTATGGAGTTGACACTTCTACTGACGATCTATGTATCTCTCTGTATTAGGGTTTTACATAGTACCCCCAGGAATGGATTATGACTTACTCCTCTGCACAGGCATGTAGTCTAGTACTTGGTCTGAACTACAAAGTTAGGTCAGTTTACCTACATCACTCAGGGCTGTGAAAAAAATCATGCCCTATGTGAAGTAATTAAGCTAACCTAAGCCCCATTGTAGACACCGCTAGGTCAATGGAAGAATTCTTCCGTCGACCTAGCTACTGCCTCTTGGAAAAGTAGATTTACTAGAGTTACAGAAGAACTGTTTCTGTCTCTGTAGTGAGCATCTAGAGCTCCAGAGCAGTATAGCTATGCCGTAGTGCTTCTAGCGTAGATATACCCTAAATGGGAGAAAAGGAACCAAATCCTTGCACTCCTACCAGTTTACCTAAACCTTGTTGTATAGGGGCATGGAGGGGTTACTGGGTGCTGCACTCCTGCTTGCTTCTCCTGTGACGCAAGTGGGAAGATTAAGTAAGGGAACGGCCAGCAGCACTGAACCACAGCAGGATGGTGGAGGAATTCCCTCTGATGAGCTTCAGAAAGTCTTGTGGGCAGAACAAGAGATGACTTGAGGTTGAATCTTGCTCCATTCAAATGTCAGAGAAAGAACAATCCTTGTAGAACGAGACCTTGAAAACCCTGCTGCCAGTGATGCAGAATGCCACAAGTGAACTCATGGCAATGTATATAATATGCCCCTGTCAACTAGTTTTTCTAGTCCTTCTACAACTTGTCTGACCAGCTGTATTACAAATATCATTACAGCACCATCCTGTACTGAAGAGTACTTTTCCTTCTGGGAAAAAAATTACACTACTTCGCCACTAAAAAATCTTGGTCACTCTTATTTTTGTTGAGGAAGATTGAATTGGTCAAGAGGCCTTCAGACAACACACACCTTCTGTTTGGAAACAGTGACAACAAGAAATGTTTTAAAAATGCAGAAAGAAATGTCAATGTTCAATTTACTGCAAGGGACTAATATTTTCTAGATAGCAAATCAACATCTCTACTGCCTCAACTAATACTGGCAGCCTTACTGTTCCCAGAGGCAGGCAGTCGCCCTGGCCACCAATTTCTGGGGGATGCCAAATCATTGTCGGGGAGATAGGACACATCTCTCAGCCACTCTGTTGTGTTTTGTTGTGTCTTTTTGGTCAGCCATTTGTGGAGATTTGGGAGGTGAGGCATGAGCCCTGACTATTCCTTTATAGTCTCACAACAGCTGGTACAAGAACCTTCTCCTCTACAATTTCTGCCACCTCAATGAGTCTTTCCGATAGTGTTTATGGGTGGCACAATGTACAATAAAAGCTCAGTTGTGCAAACCCCAAGAGTAGAAGCTTGTCTTTGGAAAACGACAGGTTCCCGACCCCGACATAATAATGACATGAAGAAATGAAGTATGAGAAATCCTTTGAAAAAAAAATGATATGGAGCCTTGTACCAGGATCAAGTACATTTTATAATATATGGTTACCATTCTTGGAATTTGAACAAACTAAAAATCACAGCTAATAAGAGGCTGACGAAACATAACAGGGTCCTTAAAGGTAACAAATGCAGATTATGATAAGATTTGCTTATACTTGTTTTGAAAGTTCATGTATGTGAATGATAAAATAAAGTGCGTTTTTTAAAAAATTAGGCAGACCTTTCCTCACCTGACTACTGCTTCAATGGGACTTCTCGCAGCAGCAAGGATTATAAAATTAGTCTCTAAAATTCCATTGTGTTAAACATAAAAACAGAGAATATTGATGGACCATTGATCTGAGCCCATATGGCCTTGTTATGTTCATATTTTCTCAGTTTTGACATTATTTGCGGGGCTCATGTTCTTTATACTGTACTGAAAGTCAATGCTGCTATTCACAAGAGTCAGTACTATGCCTGGTAGTTTGTAGTTTCAGGACCCTAGAGCCTGATCCAGAGCTCATTGAAGTCAATGGAAAGATTGCTGTGGACTTCAAAGGGTTTGAGATCAGGCTCTAGGGTCCTGAATCTGCAAACTACCAGGCATAGTATTTTTGGGAATAGTTGCATGTGAATAGCTATCAAATAGCATGCAGTAATGATGCAGGTGAGAGCCGAATAAGTCATTAATTAGAAAAAATTAAGAAGTACTATAGTATTTTCCATAAAGAAAAGGGTTTTTCTTTTTAAAATATATAGCTCACCCTGATCCAGTCAAGTGCTTAAGCACATGCATAACTGAGTAGTCTCAGTAAAGTCAATGGGACTACTCACATACATAAAGTGACAAACAAGCTTTAGTACTTAGCCATATCTTTTTTTCCCACAGACCTGGAATTACTGTCCTCCAAACTCACAGCTGCTGTTAGACATGATACCATACACTAGTTATGTAGTATAAATCTATCAGTCCATGCATTCTGGTGCTATAAGCTGCTTACATGCTATTCTAATACAGTGCATGTGCCCAGGACAAAACATAGGTTTCTGTTGGGTTGCATGGGTATAAGCAAGGGGAGGATTTGTCCATGTGAAGCAAATTAACCCTAAAAATCAAGTTTCAAAATGGAAAAACAAATATTTTAAAATTAAAAAACTAAAAATAAAAATCAAGCAGTGCAAACCTGAACACTGATGTGCTAATTGTGTTCATAAACCCTGTTCACACTTTCATTTCCATGTTCTGTCAGTTCATAAGCACAAATAGAGTCCAGGAACCATTCTTGCTGTCCTGTTGAAAGGAAGGGTCGTTTAAAAAGTAATTCATTGTTATTCAGTGGAGTACACCTACCAAGATGGGGGGGAATGTTAAGTCTCTAGGACAGCCACGTTGTTCCCAAATTATATCAATGATTACATTTGGCCTGTGCAAAAATCTATATATTTTTGGCCCTTTTCTTTTCTGTTCCTGGCCAAGAAATCTGAAATCCTAGACAGCATGAAAAATACCTTCTATCCTAGCATTAAAAGTCACCAATTTCCGTTTTCAAAATTCAGTGCAATTTTATGTGACATCCGCTTAACCCAGCAATAAAGCAAAATGGCTATTGCTATTGTTAAATAACGAGCTGTGTAAATTTCATCTGTTCAGCATGTATGTGGTGCTTTCAACACTGAAAAAAGCTATTTCCAGTGGTTATGGTTTTTGATGTTTATAATTTGAAGTAATCCATACACTATTATCATTCAGGAGAAATTCAGGGAGTTTTTTTCTGAACCTTTATTCAAACCTATAAGATCTTAGGAAATAATAACAAAACATATTTCATCATGAAGCAAACCTTGAGGCTAGAATGGACTTGGTTCACTGCTTTTGTATTTATAGTTTCTACTATAGTACATTTTGACCCTCAATTGTACGATTACACTTCCAAATATTTCATGTGAGGCCTGATTTTTGTCATGGCGAGTTACTTTGTCCCCACTGCATGAAGAAATAAAAAATGCTGAACTTCTTAAAATGTATCTCTGAAAATGATGTAAAAGTAGATGGCAGTGCGTATATATACCAACACTACACATTGAATTGTGTTGTGGCAAATGGGAAACGGAATACATTTTTGCATGACAAGGTTTTCCTTTTCAATGCATTTTAGAGATGAAGTCTTTATCTTAGCAAAGATCATTAATTAAATATTGTGATATAAGTTGAAATTATTTTTCCATATATTTAGGTTCTGATTTTCAGAGTTGGTGAGCTTCCACAACTGCCCTTGACTGCAAGTGTTTCAGCATTTCTGAAAATAAAGTTTTTGCATAGTTATCAGGGCCAAATTAAGGCAAGCCAGGGCTCTACATGCATCACAACAAAGGGTCCCTCATGGCTCTGCCACTGTGGCCCTGCCCTAGGGCCAAAGGCTCATCTGCAGTTCAAGTGATAGTGGCAGGATTCCCCATCCCCTGAAGAGCATCAGTGTTGAGCAGGGATCCCTGCTTCCCTCACTCTGCAGAAGCAGAGATGGCCCCATCATTGACTTAGCAGAGAGGATTTATCTGCATGTGAGTAAGCAAGGCCTGCAGCTCTTTTTTCCTCCTCGCATACAGAATCCTTGTTCATTTCCTAGGGCGGAATTGACAGGGCTCCCCTTAGCAGCATATCTTGGGGTTAACACCTCATTTAGCTTCATGGGGTAGTTTGTCTGTCTCTGAACTATTGTTTCAGGCTTTCTGCAGATGCAGACAGACTTCACTGCATGAGTTACCCTACCTCCATGTTTTCAAGCTTTTTATCACCATAGTGAGGGCTTACCCTTTTTGTTTTTTAATGAAAGCATAAATTTTTGCATAATTACCTGACTCCAGCCACTGTGGTCCTAGACACAGGTTGATTGTGTCCATCACTGATTAGTATAGTCCTTATTAATTGGATGTGGCATATTAAGATTTAACAAAATGACATGACACAGACGGAGAAACTATTGAAGTCCTAGGGCAAGTGATTTCAGAATTTAGAAAATGTCACTAATGATCCTATCTGCCAGAATATAGCCACAAGGTGGTGGTGTGTTGTTCAGGTGAGGAGGAAAGCAACTGTAAATGAGCCTATCGAAACCCATGCTTTAGTACTCCCATTTCCATGGACCATCCAGTCTCTGCAGCTTAGCTGCACAGTCACAGGAGTTACTCCCTCCCTTACACTGGAGTTCATCATTTGCCTTTCGGTGCAGAGCATGGTTACCATGGGCTCCAGTTTCATAACCAGGAAGGAATATGTAAAAAACATAGCTAGGAATGGGCAGGAGGAAAGAGCTCCTGATTTTAACTCTCCACTCTCATCCCCAACCCTGATGAGTGCTAGAGACAAGTTTCTTCCCTTCCTGGAGGTTCTAGTAGGCCACTCTGTGATGTTTTGGTATCAGCCAGACCAGTCAGGGTTCTGTCACTGTAACTTTGGGTACGTTAATGCTATGCTCCTGGGTGGCGCATATAATAGACTGGGGAAGGCTGTGCCTCCCCAAACAGCCCCGTGTGGCCCCACCCACGCGCCGCCCCAGGCTCCCTCCTGCTGCTAGTTGGCCCTAGCCCAGGCAGGCTGCTCCTCTTCCAAAAAGGGAATCTGGCTGAGGCTGGGGCAGCTAGGGCTGCCTAGCACTGGGAGGGCTTATGGTGATGGGGCCGCACTGCCCAGTGCTCCAGGGTTGTGGAAGGGGGGAACTGTGCACCACCACTATGGGGTTGGAGGTGCTCAGGAGACCCAGGGCCGAGGGGGCTGGTGGCTGTTTGGCAGGGTCAGGGGGGGGCTCTGGGCTTTAGGGGGTAAGGGGAGCACGAGGGGCAGGGCCTCAGTTGGAAGGGGTGGGTCTGGCCGGGGGCTAGTCTCCCCGAGCCCGTGGTTCACCCACTGCCCATGGCTATGCTGCTATGGCTCTGACAGCTGTAGCCAACTTACAAGCATAAAGGTCTCAACCCTGGCTTCCATACACCAGGTTACTCCTTGCAGGTTCACCCCACTAGCCCTTCTGGTCCAAGTCCCCCCAAATCCATCTCCCTGAGTTCTTAACTACCAGCCACTTGAACTTTTCCCCTCTGGTTTGTCACTCTTCAAGGAGTAAACTTGCCCCCAATTATCAGTTTTCCTAGTGACATACACTTCACACAGTTTGCACAACAGAGACCTGCTTAGGGTAAAAATAAACAAAGTTTATTTAATAGGAAAATTGTAGATTCACAGATGAGATAATAAGGAAAACCAAACACATAAAAGTTACACAGAAAATAAACACAAAGATGCAATCCAAGGCTTTACATTTCCATATTAGCTAAATTTCCTTATCTACTACAAATTACCTATTGTCTCTGCATAGTTTCCCAGCATGTCCTGTGTCCTAGAGGGGATCCATTGTTTCACAGACAGCACTCTGTTTAGATGCTGGCCCTCAATTTCAGGACAACCTTCACTTCACCTTTTCCCTTTTAACAGACTTTAGAGGTGCTTTTTCCCTGTCTCTCAGACTATGGTTATTCGTGATTACACAGAGCAGGGGAAACTCCCTCCTTCCTTAGTTTTCCCAAGACTGGGGTTTTCTTTTCAGTTTCAGTGTCTTTCCATTAACTTTAATGGTGCACCATTTTCTTTCCCTAGATTTTACAATGTTAGGTGCTTGCAATTAATTTTGTGTAAACAACTAGCTGGAGCGGTGTCTCTCCTTGCCTGATTACTTCACCCCCTATTGCGAGGTGATGCTGCAGTTGCATCCTAGTTACAATTACAATGTTCTACACCAGGGATCTGCAACCTTTGGCATGGGGCCCATCAGGGAAATCCACTGTTGGGCTGGGACGGTTTGTTTACCTGCATTATCCACAGGTTCAGCTGAACGCAGCTCCCACTGGCTGCGGTTTGCCGTTTCAGGCCAATGGGGGCTGCGGGAAGCGGCGGCCAGCACATCCCTCGGCCCACGCTGCTTTCCGCAGCCCCCATTGGCCTGAAACGGCAAACCGCGGCCAGTGGGAGCTGCGTTCGGCTGAACCTGCGGATGCTGCAGGAAACAAACCATCCCGGCCCGTCAGAGGATTTCCCTGATGAGCTGCTTGCCAAAGGTTGCCGATCCCTGTTCTACAGATATACATATATTCCTAACTATAACATGAATCCAGATCTCCTAATGACCTCAAGTTCAGACCATTACAAGTTTTCATTAAAGACCTTATTGACATATTTATACACAATAACATTGTATACAGCCGATTCAGTTGCTTATTCTTTGGGGTTTAGACCTCTTTTTCTCCACTTGGGGTGTCTGGACCCTGATGTTCTGCCTAGATTTTTTTAATAAGAAATGAGTATTCAACCCAGTCAACTATTTTGTATATTTATCTTACATAGAAGAAGTAGATCTCAGCAACAAATACCTCAATATGTTCAGCCATGAACCTTGCTGACTGACATTCCATAAATTATGTAAGACCCCATTCCCACATTAAGATGAAGACAGATTTCTTAAGCATGTTCCAAGAGTCTTGCAGTCTGAATGGCAAGAGCTCCGTTATTGTAAGTGGTGAGTGGGGTAAGTGAAAATAAACAATGGAATAGAGGTTGTCACAGAATAACAACCGAATTAGGCTTCATAGTCATGTGTCTGTAGATGCAAGAGCAAAGATTGTTCACAAACCTGTATTTGGTTGTATATGGTATAATAATAGTGTTTGCTTTTTTCCATAGGACTTTCTATTCTTTTGAAATCCAAGCAGTGGATAATCCCGGCCACTGTTATTGTTAAGATAAACTTTGAAGTCTTTTAGGGATTGTCAGCTTTCCTTTTTACTTATTGCAAATTGTGATTATTAAATGAAGACTGCATCTATGAAAGGAAAGAGACACAGAGTAAAGAGTATGATTAGATTAATTAATCTACTTCAGATATTTAAAGTCATCCAAGTTTAACTAGTCATTGTTATACAATTCATCTGTTTGAAAATACATAGAGTCTACTTTGATGGATGTAAGTAGGTTAAGAAATAACCTGCAGGGATTGAAAGGTTCTCTCTGTCTCTCTCTCTCTCTCTCTCTCTCTCTCTCTCTGGGATTGTGCTACTTTATTGCTTACCCAAAAAAAAAAAAGGAAATTTGCATGGAATAAAACTATCCACTAGACTTCAGTGACTAGTGAAAAATAATTTATTTGATGACAAGCATTAAGCGGTATTTAGAACAATCACTTCTGGAGAAACCTCCTTGACATTTATCATCCAATCAGAAAAAGCTGGTATGGGAAAGACCTGTTGGGTCACACATTTTAGTCCCTTGCAATGTAGAATCATTCCCAAAAGTGCATATTCTCAAATGCTTTGCCAGGCTCATTTTAAATATTTCAAGGGAAGGGGATTTGTGTGTGTGTGTGTGTGTGTGTGTGTGTTGTGTGTGTGTGTGTGTATAGAGGATCTAAATAGAAAATAGGTTTTACATGGTCAGTATTGTATATATACTACCCTTCCTGTTTCAACATTTAAATCAACATCACTGGCCTGACAACTGTTGTTGATATGTTGAAATGGACAAGTTGAGTGCAGTTTCGGATTTTGTGAATTGATCAAAATATTTTGATATTTGCAAAACTAATCAAAATTAACAAACTTTTTTCTAGTCATTTAAATCCATGTTCTTTTTCAAGGGACATAGAAGAAAATTGTTTTTTTAGCTCACAGGAAACTCGTACTATGTTTTAGGGGCAGACTATCACGTCGAAAAAGGTAAACTGGCATTAATGAGTGCCAGGTAACTAGAGTTCATATACTGTTCATATTATTTTGTATTAGATTTTATTCTGCCTCATCTTTCATTTTTGAATCAGTCTGTATATATTTGTTTTAGTCCCTGCTAAATAGAACATAAAACTAATAATTCTGAAGTTTGAGTGGGTTTGAAATTAGGCAAAATAATTTGCCCAGCCCTGTTGTTAATAGAATTTGTGCACGTAACTCCCCATACAGCACTTTGAAGTTGTACTAAGTGACAGCAATCTCATTCCGATCAGAAGAAGAGCCATATGGCTCCATTATGTGATTGGCTGGTTTTTATGGTAGCTCAGAACAAAACATTTGTGATCTTTAAGTCTGTGCAAATTAGTTATGTAGATGGGCAAAAATAGCAGCGCAGACACATATGGCTTCATAGTTTCAATCTTTTCCACTTAATCTCCTTATAGGAGACACATAAGGAGGATTCCAGTTGATCAAGGTGAAAAGAGAGGAAAGAAATCAGCTGGATTTTTTTCATACAAGGAATCTATATAGACAGTGCTGGTTGCGCCAGGAGAGTTTCACTATTCAGTCTGAAGAACAAAATGAGGTAAGACTGAGGTTACTTTAGATCATGTCTGTAGAGTGCTTATACTTCCCACCACACAAGACATAGCATTAGGGTTGAAGCTACATTAGGAGCGGGAGCTACATATGTACATCTAGAGAAGAATGTATCTGAGAGGGACTCTGCATAAAACTTGTAGTCACTGATTTTCATGATGATCCTAATCCTTTCTCTAAAGATGAATCCAAGAGTCATTGCCTGTCACTGTATTCTTGTGTTCATCCTTTGCTACCTGTGGATATGATGCAAATCACATGAAAGAAATTGTCCACAGTTGTTTTGTAGACCATGTTATAGCAATATACTGTTTCCAGTTGTACCTTTAGGTTTGATAAGAGGTAATTTAAAAGATTCTTACTGTGTGCTTTTAAAACACTTTGAGCTAGGTTCACAAAGATACTTAGGTGTTGTGACACTCAGCATTGCCATACCTAACTTTTAGGCACTTGGAAAATCACTGTTATTCACCAGGGCTCCTTATATGGAATGGAGGGAGATAGGTGCCTCAGAATGGAACCCAGAATTCTAGGTGGTACATCAATTAAGCTAACCAATTGGAGATGCTGAGCTGAGAGGTGTGTGCTAAGCCCTTCCCTCTCTTGGAAATAGGAGCCTCCCTCTGTTCAGGAGTTTCAGCTGCAGACCCACTCTTGGCATTAGGTGCCTATTCCATTTTGGCAGAGGTTGGGGGCTCCCTCATAATTTTTAGTCCAGTGATTAGGATACTCACTTGCGACCTGGGAGACCCCCAGTTCAAGTCACCTCGGAGAAAGGATTTTAACTGGAATCTGTCACCCCTCAGGTGAGTGCTCTAACCATTGGGTTATGGATAGTCAGAAGTGGGGCTTCTCAGTCTCTCCTGCTGCTTCAACAGGCGATATTGAGGAGGCCCCATATCAGAAAATCTCTTAGCCAAATAGTTAGAGTATTCTCATGAGCAGTGGCTTAGGCCGGATCAAAATTCCTTCTTCCCCCGCTGGTGGACTGGGGGTGTTGTCCACATCCCAGGTGAGTACTCTAACTCCTGCTCTGGCCGTATTGTGTAAGTTCACCTATGGGGGGGGGGGCAGTCTGGAAGGCAAGGTGTGAGCATGGTTACTGGATTGGGCCCTGTAGGTGAGTTAGGCAGAAGAATTCCAATTTCCCCTTGTTTATGCATCTATCTGGGGCTTAGGCATCTGGGCACCAGGCATGGGGCTGCAGTGCGCATGCCCAGAGACAGAAACACAGGCGCCAAGGGAACTTTTACCCCCCCAAAAGTCATTGCTGAGTAAGTTTATGTGCCTACAGTGTTCAGCAGAAACTGAACAAGGGTTTTGTAAATCCTCAGTAGGACCTGATTTAGATGCCAAAAGTGACAGCTAGGCACCTTACTCCTTTTGTGAATTAAGCCTTACTGACCTACAAAACTGTGAATGGTAGTAAGTCATTCATAGATTCTTAGATTCTAGGACTGGAAGGGACCTCGAGAGGTCATCGAGTCCAGTCCCCTGCCCTCATGGCAGGACCAAATACTGTCTAGACCATCCCTGACAGACATTTATCATATATGAGAGAAAGTGTTAACACTGGGTCTTGGATTGTTGACTGCTGGCCTGTTATCTTTGTTGCTGCCAATAAGTAAAAATCATGAGAATTTTTAAATGGACATTTTGACATTCAAACTACATTTTCCAAAGGTAGGAAGTATTCAAACAACTTTGTAACTTGAAATAATGCATGAATGTTAAGAACTCACACATTAGATATTTGATGCTTCTTTGTTTTCAGTGTTAATTTTTCATTGTGCTGGTGAATGTAACCTTTTAAAACAATTGTAAACTAAAAGCTCCACAACAAATTGGCCCAATAGTCACCACAAGCTCTTAGCAATCATCCTTAAAATTGACACTGATGTAGGTTTTGCTCACAAGAGGACCATTGCTGAACTGGGCATTGTGTTATTGAATTGACATTTAATTGTATATTGTCAGCCCAAGAGATGGTGGATTCTGTAGGTCAGAGATTACTTGAAAGCATATTTTGCTACTATGCTTGCAATCCAATAAAAAGGATGAGCGCTTCAACTTAAAGTGTTTAGTTTTCCCATCTGTTAGGAAACTTACACATATTCACAGATTGCAAGACAAAGCAGCTAAGGCAAACAAGCAAGACATATTGAAAGTTACAAGCTGTTTATCTAAGGTAGATAATATTGTCCTCATAAAAGTTTTTATCACGGTGTAACTTTAATTGGTATCACACTGACATTGGGAAGAATGCTGACATTTTTATTTATACTAAGAAAGTCTCAGGTGAGGTGAAAGCATTATAAAAATGCCACATTCTGCCACTTTATTCATGTTGAGTAGTATCTTTCTTTGTGAGTAGCCCCACTTTCTTCAATGGTATCCTAGAAACCAGTGACTCTGAAAAGGACTTAGAGATCATGGTAGATAACAAATTGAACATGTGGTCCGAGTGCAATGCTTTAGCTAAGAGCAGTGGTCCCCAACCTTTTCGGCTGGTGGGCACCAGCCGAAGAACTACTGCGGCGTTGGAGCACCCGCCGAAACACCGCCAAATTTCAGCGAGAGGCGTCCTCGCCAAAATTGGGGGCGACACCTCTCAATGACATCACTTGTCGGCGACAAGTGTCGTCATTGAGAGGCGTCCCTGCCGAAATGCCACTGAAATTCGGCAGCATTTCGGCGGGTGCTCTCCCAGGGGCCAGGATGCAGGCGCATTAAGATGCCCCCGCGAGCACCATGGCGCCCGCGGGCACCGCATTGGGGACCACTGGCTAAGAGGGTAAATGTAATTCTTGGAAGTATAAGCAGGGGAATATCGAGTAGGAATAGGACGATGGTATTCCATATATGGCAGTAGTAAGACCATTACTGAATACAATCTCCAGTTCTGCTGCCCACAATTCAAACAGGATGTAGAAAAATTGGAGAGGCTTCAGGAAAGAGCTACATGGAAAACATTTCTTATCGGGAGAGACTAAAGAAGCTCAGTCTATTTAGTGTATCTAAAAGATATGCCATAGCTCAAATACAAGTTATGGGCTTGATGCAGAAATTATCAAGAAGTCCTTTGTTTATGTTATGCAGGAGGTCAGACGGATGATAATTAATGGTCACTTCTGGTCTTAAAATCTATGAATCTAAGGATTTGTCTACACTTAAAATGCAACAGCAGCTCAGCTGGGCCACTGCAGCTGGGCTGCTGTAGCACTTCTGTGTAGACATTACCTACACGGATGGAAGAGATTCTACCATCAGCATAAGTAATCTACCTCCCCGAGAGGCGGTAGATAGGTCTTCTGTTGACCTAGAACTGTCTATCTGGGGACTTACTCTGTCTTAACAATGCCACTCAGGTGTGGATTTTTCACACCCCTGATTGATGTAGTTAAACAGACCTAATTTTCTAATGTAGACCCGTCTAAGAATCTATGAAGTTTCGTAAGGCTGATAGAATCTGACCCTCAGTCATATACTCTATAACTTTTATTGAAATATCTATTTTGGGGATTGTGATATAATGCTTTAATTCCTCCTTTTCTAAAATATTTCTAAAGACACTGGAAATATGTACCCTTTCAGATTGCAGTAGCTACACCTTCAGGCAGAAAAAAGCTCTGAAAATATGCAGATTACAGTCTCTGAATTGTCATGATGATGAATTAAATAGGTACCACTTCACAATTCTTGTTAGGTTCTGATGCAATAATGATGCAATACCAAAAATATTAATGTATGCTATGTGCTTTGAACTACACAAGTGTGTTGTACTACTTTGATCTTCCTCAGTATTCTGTATCTTAACTGCTTCTCATTCCATTCTCTTTTCACAGGTTAATAAGACTGGAAAGTTGGAAGAAATGTAATGACAAGCAAATCAAAACACAGCATTTTGAAAGGTCAAAATGGGACATTACATCCTTATTATCCCAAGAATACAAGAGTGTAATACTATGGCACTATTTTCCAGTGAAAAAAGATTTTAATCAAGAGCTGAAAATGGAACAACTTTATTTCTTTCTTGTGACAAGGCTGTGAAATAAATCTCTTCCTGTTGTAATCTTCCAAGTGTGGATCCTACTTGTATGTCAAAGACCTAAACTATACCAAAGAGTTCATACCCATATTATGCCTTTCATCAGTATCTATAACTATATACAGTGGATATCTTTTAGAATTCAACATTTGCCTTCTGAAATCACACATGCCCATTTTAGCTGATGCATTGCATCTCTGTTTTACATTGGCTCCTTCCTCAAGGTATGGAGACATTTTAAAGCAAAGGAATTTACAGTGCATCCAATAGCTTAGTAACAAACTACTAAATATATGAAACTGTCATGATCTGATCTGTCGAGTTCAGTCATTACACACGTGAAGACTCTTCCTCTAGGACTACAGGTCTGAGGAAACAAAAGCTAATCTATAAGAGAAATGTTACATTTTTCAACACCTAAACATACCTTTAAGGTTCCTGTGAGCAAGACTATTTCTAATTATAGAGCAAATGATGTAATTAAAATTAAAGGTAGATACGTGAAAAGCAGAGCTCTTGTTTACTAGCTAAAAACCTCTCTGCTTATCCAGCTTGATATTTGAGGAGTTTGATACAATGTGTAGAATTACAGTTTAGGTGTTAGTAATGTTAAAATCTGTTATGCAAAAACATTAAATTCTTTCAAACCATAACCAGCTTTTAAATATTGTTAGTGCTATTGGTATGGGTGGATCCTGCTCAAGATCTGTCAGGTAGAAATTAAGAGAAGACAAAGTGATGTTCATATATGTATTTTCCAGGGAAATATGCCTGAAGAAATTCCATCTTCGAGATACTTTCAAGTCAGCATCTTGCTGAGGAAAGCCATTTAGCTTTGGTGGCTTGGACATGACAGCACCAAGAGATTTTTGGTTTCCCATGTTTTGGTTTTAAGTGAACAACCGCTCTCTGGTACTTGAGCTTCACCCTAGTCATGCACATTACTTTGTCCTCTTTGATTGCCCTGCCATAGTTGAGTGATAAGGAAGGGGCGGAGATCAGGTGACTTGATCCAAAAAATTTTTCCAGGCCTTGAGTACAAAAAGTGTTTGTTTGTTTTTCCTTTCAATGTTGATTTCCTTTTCAACTAGAGACTGCAGATGCATACGTCATCCTTTGTTTTCAGCTATAAGGTAGAATAGTTTTTCAATGTACTCACAATCTGCAACATATTTAGAAATTTCAAAGATTTTGCAAAACTACACATAAAAAATCCTTAATGGTTGTTCATTTCATAAGTATCTATAGAAATTAATGTTTTCTTAGTGTCTAGAAAAATTCCGCAAACTGCAGTTTAATGTATTATGTCTGGTTCTTTGTAACTTAACATAATTTGTTAGTTATGAAACTAAAATTGCTGTACTGAACTCTCCTCTGTAATAATGCGCCTACTGTTAATATGAGGATGCAGGTATACAGACAATACGAAACAGTAAACGGTATGACACCTTGTTTGTGAATTTATTAAATCTTTATAACACAAATCCATTAACATCCTCCTTGCATTTGAAATTTGTACTAATATATCTGATTGCATATAAACATGCTGCTAAGAAATCATCATAGATTTCATTGTATACCAGGGATCGGCAACCTTTGGCACACAGCTCGCCAGGGTAACCATCCTGGTGGGCCAGGCTGGGCTGGACCAGTTTGTTTACCTGCCGTGTCCACAGGTTCGGCCAGTTGCAGTTCACTGGCCGCAGTTCACCATCCCAGGCCAATGGGGGCTGCAGGAAGCGGCGCGGGCCTAGCGGACCGTGTGCCAAAGGTGGCCGGTCCCTGTTGTATACCTTTTTTCCTAGATATGTACAAAACAACATTAACACCTATGATTAAATGAAGAATTTCAGCTTTTGATAGGACACTGTGCTTACACTTTTCATACTGAGCATTTTAAAAACTATGTATTTGTATAGTCACACAGTAGACTGCAATATTTATAATGAAACCAGAACGGAACATCAAGTAACTTTTTGGTGGTTGTTATACTCCTTTCAGTTTTGCCTTTGTGATTAGGTTGTTACTGTTGTCATTTGTAACATTACCCAAAGTTCCCTATGCTTAGCACAGGAAATTCCTAGGAAATACTGTGACTACCAGAGGCATCATTGTTTAGTTACCGCATGCAAATTAGAAGTTATAAAGGGTAATTTATGTGCTGAAAACACTCAGAATAGTCACATGTACACCAGAGATGCAAATCATAGAATCATAGAATATCAGGGTTGGAAGGGACCTCAGGAGGAACAGGATCACATGATTTCCTATGAGCAGAACTCCTTACTTATACATAAATGAAAAGAGATGAGGGGTGGGGATGAGTCTTTTGTTAAAATAGGAACAAGATTGAGGTAGAGGAGAAGAAAGGGGAAGGTGATATGTGAGTGGAAGGTGTTTGGTAAAGGAGCAGAAAAGGATAAGGTCCATGATGGAGGAAGCCCATTGAGCTTTTTAAAAACAAGGAGGGTTTCTTTTTAATGGATTCTTGAAATAAATGGCCCAATTTTTTTTTACAATAGACTGTTTTTGAAACTCACACAAGTGGAGGCTGCATATTGGGCCTCACTGAATATGTACTCCTTTGTGTGCACAAATGTGGATTTGCATGTGCAGTTGGGTTCATGGCATGTTTTGTAGGTTCAACAGGCCATAGGGGCACATAGTTGAAGCCTGACAAAGTGGGTGCTCCCACAATGTGTATATAACAAAAATAAAAAACAAATGCAAGTACCTCCAGGGAATAGTGCCGACAGCTCAAAATCTAGCTTTGGATGTATGTGCATTTGTTTTGTATTTTTGTCTCACACAACCCATTAGTTAGTATTTTATGTATAAATAAACTATAAACTGGAAAATACACTAACGACCCATGAAAGGAAAGCAGTTGCATTATTAAAGAGAGGTAAACGTAATTTGACATGAAAGGCATTTTTAGAGACAGTAGATTCTGTCTGATTTACCAGTGTGCACACAGCAGTTAATATATCTTTCACCATTACTACCACCTGACAGCTGTTCAGCATCCTATGGGAAATACAATGGTGGTCACAGTCCAGTTCACAGTGGACAGGTGTCAACGTTACAGAAATCGCCACCCCGACTGGTACTAACTGGCACATTTGTTGACATTCTCGGCAGAGAGGCCAGTGATTGAGTGAGCATGGAGGATGAATTGCAAGCTCCACTGAAGTGAGAGAATCTGGGCCCAATCCTTCTCACTGAGTGGCAGTTCAGCAATATATTTCAACGGGTATAGGATTGGGCCCACTGTCTTTTTACTTGCCTTGTATGTCACATGACAGTTTAGGCACCTTCTTGGGACACTATAGCTTACCTGCCAACACTGGTCAACAAAAAGCCAGTAGATTTAAATTTGCATAAATGAATGATGGGTGAATTAGAAGACATGGTGACAGTGCAGGGCTGCCAGCTCCTCTCCCTTGGTGTTGGCAATGTTGTGCAGAGTGCATGCTAGCCTCTCCCACTGCTCTCATCATTGGGATGCCTGGAAAAAAGCCCAACACCGACACCAATTCCTCTAACTCTGATCTGTGGAAATAGGATGGGGTTGTTAGTTCCTCTGCCAGTAGATGAGATGGAGGGGTACTCTCTCCCTTCATATCCTTACGCCCTTTCAAGTCTCTTTGGCCTGAAGGTTTTCTTCCCACGTCCCCAGGCAAAGCCTGGAATGGGAGACCAACAGCTGGAGTTGCAGACTCAGCTCCCAGCTCTACACTTGCAGGGGGGCAGAGAGGGGAATGAGAATGGCCTAGTGCACATGCTGAGGAACTAAGCTGGCCCTAACCACATTACAGCAGCTCTGATTGGCTGTCTTCCCCAGGAGGCTGGATATTATGGAATACAGCCAATAAGAGGGGTTTTCTTTCACAACTAGGTCTGAAAAGACATAGTCCAACCTGTGGATTTAACAGGTCTGATGTAAGACAGTTCGCACTGTGACTGTCCGTGTTATACCTGCATAGAAGATTTCAGTCTCCAGGTCTAACAATCTATCACCTTTCATGAGCACTACAGTGAGCTGCATGGTACCCTACACATCACTATTCTGCACACTAATAAATTCAGGTTAGATAGACATGTCTTGTAGATTTAAACCATAACACAACTGAAGCTGTGCAAGCACAAGATATAAATAAAATCCACAATGCTACATAGTTGCTGTCATTCATTTGTTCCTGAAGAACATGAGCACAAGACAGGTTTAGCTATTAAAAGAGAGGATTTCTTTAAACAACATTTCGTGTAAGGTGGTAATGGGGGTAAATGGCAACTTTTTATGCAGGCAAGGAAAAACTCCATTTTAAACCAATTCTCTACAGGGTTATTATCTACGAGTTGCTCTTTTTTTTTTTCAAACTGTAGATATGTCTGCACTTTTGCTGTCATGTAGAGTACAGACATTGCCTGCCCAGCTAACATGGGTTTAACTAGCAGTGTAGATGGTGAGGCACTGCTAAGGTGAGCCGAGTACAGCCATGCCAGAATCTTAGAGTATAGCCTCTACACAGCGCGCTATACACCCAAGCAGTGTCTCTTGCATCTACACTGCTATTTTTAGTATTGTACTGTCCTGCTGCTGGAGTCACTATACATCACGGTGAGTGTGGACGCAGCCTGCTTTTCCCTGTGGCACCTAGCTACACATGCCCTACATGCCATTGCAAGTGTAAACAAGGCCTATTTGTCAATAGAGTGGATGTTTTCTAGTGGTTAGAGACAAAGTCAAGTTCTTGCCTCAACTTGCCTCCTGATGTGGGTGGGTGAATGGCTTTTAGCAAGCAAAAGTTTACAAACTGCCATACTGGATCAGACCAATGTATCTAGCCCAGTATCCTGGCACTAATAGTAGCCAGTACCAGAGCTTCAGGGGAGAGGTTATGGCACATGGCAGGTGGCGTGATCCACCCACTCCCCTTCTCCTGGCTTCTGGCAGTCAGAGCGTTAGGGTTGCCCTCTGCATGGGGTTGCCTCCCTGACAACCTTAGCTAATTGCTAGTGCTGGACCTATCCACCATGAATTTAACTCGTTCTTTTTTAAAACGCAGTTATACTTTTGGCCATTATAACATCCCATAGCAATAAGTTCCACAGTTTAACTGTGCATTGTGTGAACAAATACTTCCTCCTGTCTGTATTAAACCTGCTGCCTATTAATTTCACCAGGTGACATCCTTACACACCCAGTTTTTGTATTGTAGAAAAGAGTAAATCACACTTATTACCTTTTCCACCCCATTCATGATTTGATAGCCCTCTCTCATGTCCACCCTAGTCATCTCTTTTCTAAACTGACCAGCCCTAAGCTTTATAGTCTGTCCTCATATGGAAGCCGTGCCATACCCTTGATTTCTGTTGTCCCTCTCTGAATCTTTACCAGTTCTACTATATCCTTTTTGAGCTAAGATTACCAGAACTGCACACAGTATTCATGGAGTGGGCAGACCATGGCTTTATATAGAGGCATTATATTTTCCGTATTTTCTAGCCCTTTCCTAATAGTTTCTAACATTCTCTTAGCCTTTTTGATGCTGCTTAAATTTTCAGAGACCTATCCATGTTGATGCCAAGAGCTCTTTCATGAAGGGTAACAGCTAATTTAGAACCCATCATTCTATATGTGCAGTCAGGATTATTTTTTTCCAGTGTGCATTATTTTGAACTTATCAAGGTTGAACTTCATCTCCCATTTTGTTGCCCTGTCACCCAGTTTTGTGAGAGTCCTCTGTAACACTTCACAGTCAGCTTTGTTCTTAACTACCTTGAATAATTTTTGTATTATCTGCAAACTTTGGCACTTCACCTCTCATGCCCTTTTCCAGCTCATTCATGAATATGTTGACCCTGCTGTTTCATTATCTCTCCATTGCGAAAACTGACCATTTATCCCTACCCCATTGTTTCCTGTCTTTTAACCAGTTACTGACCCATGAGAGGACCTTTCCTGTAAACCCATGCCTACTTAGATTCCTTAAGAGCCTTTGGTGAAAGGCCTTGTCAAAGGCATTCTGAAAGTCCAAGTACACTATAGCCACTGCATCTCAGCCTTGTCCATAGATTGGTGAGGCATGATTTCCCTTTACAAAAGCTATGTTGACACTTCCCCCAACAAACTGTGTTTATCTATGGAGCTGATAACTCTGTTGTTTACTATAATTTCTACCAGTTTGCCCACTACTGAAGTTAGTTACATTAGCTACCTTCCAGTTGTCTGGTACAGAACTGTGTGTCAGTGATAGATTGTATACTACAACTAGTATCTCTTCAGTTTCATATCTAAGTTTTTTCTTGGGTGAATTCCACCTGGTCTTGGTGACTTATTACTGTTCATCGATTTGTTCTAAAACCTCTTCTATAGACACATCAGCATGGGACAGTACTTCAGATTTCTCACCCACAAGGGTAGCTGTGAAGTGGATATCTCCCTCACATCTGCTGCAGTGATGATGGATGCAAAGAATTCATTTCGCTTTTCTGCAGTGGCCTTATCTTCCTTGAATGTTCTTTGACACCTTGCTTGTCCATCTTGCTTGTCCCACTGCCCGTTTGTTTCTGGTTTACCTAAAAAATTTCTAACTGTTAGTTCTCAAATTATTTCTTGGCCTGGCTTTTTACACTTAACCTGCCAGAGTTTATGCACCTTCGTATTATTCTCATTGGGATTTGACTTTCAATTTTTAAAAAATACCTTTTTGCCTCTAATGGCCTCCATTACTCTGCTGTTTAGCCATAGTGGCATTTTTTGATCATCTTATTGTCTTTTCTTAGTTGCCATATACATTTGGTCTGATGTTTTTAAATAATCCCTGTGCTACTTTCAGGCATTTGATCCTTGTGCAGCTCCTTTTAATTGCTAACAAGTATCATCATTTTTGTATATTTCCCCCTTTTAAAGTTAAATGTTACTGTCATGGTTTTTTTTTGTTTGTTTTGTTATTATGTCTCCCCCCCCCAAGGATGTTAAATTTAATTACATCATGATCGTATTACCCCACGGTTCAGCTATAGTTACCTCTTGGACCAGGTCCTGTGTGCCACTTAGGACTAAATCAGGAATTATCTCTCCCCTTGTGGGTTCCAGGACTAGCTGCTCCAAGTTATTAATGGTGTCTAGAAATTCTGTTTCTGTATCACAACCTGGGATTACATTTACCCAGTCAGTGTAGGATAGTTTAAATCACCCATTGATTTTCTACTTTTGTAGCCTCTCTAACCTCCCTTAGCATTTCACAACCACTGTCACCATCCTGGTCAGGTGAGTAGTATATCCCTACTGCTATACTCTTTAATCAAGCATAGAAATTCTAGCCATAGAGATTCGATGGTACAGTTTGTTACATGTCAGATTTTTTACCTTATTTGACTCTGCTTTCTTTAACATATAATTTGTCTAACTCAGATTCATTGTGAGAATGATTTCCTACTGCTTTAAAATCCTTTGATGGATGCAACATGAAAGTTCAAAGGACTGTATTGTTACAATATATGAAACTGCTGGTTTCTTAGTTAGGTGAACTTAAACTCCCTGCCATGTGCTTCCTACTAATAGACTTTTAGGCAGTAACTGTTTTGCCTGTCTCTACTTTAGTTAAATTAGCTAACATATTTTACCCATTTTCCCATTTCTATACAACCTCAGATTGTCCAAATCAGTGTTTAAAATTAATTTTCCTTTGGAATACAGAAATCTAGACTGCTCTTATTCAAATTATCACTTAACTTTTAAAGATATCTAGACCTACAGATAAATACAACACAGATCAGCCAGGTCTGACTTTAGGATTTAAAAAAAATAATAAAAGGAACTAAAATAGGTGTTAAATTTGAGTGCAATTATCCTCAGCAGCTAGAGCACAGAGAGGTTACTGATGCTTGTTATTTCTACATTCTGAATGAAATGTAGACTTGAGAAAACCAGGGGAGTTCTGCTTCTCTGTGCTGAAGGCCAAAACTTCTGAACTTGAAGAACATGATGATGTATATAAGAAAATGAGAAAAGTAAGTTTAAAAAAAGACAGAAAAGTGTGTTGAAAGGGCAACTATAAATCATAAAGGGCTGAAAAAATTCTAATGAGTCTGATGATTATGTGCTTCCAGCATTATATCTGAAGCTCACCTCTCATTAGAGATTGTGAGATTACATGTACAATTACAAAGGCTTGAAAAATACATGGGGCTAGATTCTGAGCCACTTCCATCGGTTTTATACCAATGTCACACCAATGACTTGAACTGATTTTTTTTTAAATTTACACCGTACATGTAAATTGAGACCAGCCTGTACTCTTTTTCTACCTTCAATGTTAATAAAAAGCAACAGATGATATACTGTGTTCCCCAAGCCATCCTGGAAAAAGAACTGTTAGCCTAATGGGGGGAGAGGTGGTGGGGAGAGAGAAGAGTGGAAGATTGTTAAATGTTTTCTCTCTAGTCTAATTGAGAGAGAGAGAGAGAGTGCGTGTGTGTGAGAGAAATATACACTGAGCTAATTTCTTCTAGCCTTTAACTGAAAGAGACTTCTTGTTAAGTAGAACTGAAAGAGACAGAGAGATATAACAGTATGAAGGATCAGTTTTGCTCCCATTGAAATGAGTGACAGTACCCCCACTGACTGCAGCAGCATTGTGGGGTATAGATCCTAGGGGTGGATCCTAAAGATGTGGTCAGCTGATCAAGTGAGCAGAGGAAGACACATGACATCACTATATTCTTTGAGTTGGCTGAATCCTGAACTGAACAATACCTGAGATGTGAAGTGGAGGTGTCTACGCTAAGCCTCCTGCCTAGAGTTTTTATTTCCTCCCCTCCCTGTTTATCTCTTCCCAGTCTTTTATTTATTTATTTATTTATTGGCCTTCTGTCTAAAAGAAGATGTAATCCAGCTTAGACAACTATAACAAATCTAAACTTGCAACACTGCTAGGAAAAGCAAGCTAAGAGCAATGAGTTAGTCTGATTACATAAGAACATAAGAACATAAGAAAGGCCGTACCGGGTCAGACCAAAGGTCCATCTAGCCCAGTATCTGTCTACCGACAGTGGCCAATGCCAGGTGCCCCTGAGGGAGTGAACCTAACAGGCAATGATCAAGTGATCTCTCTCCTGCCATCCATCTCCATCCTCTGACGAACAGAGGCTAGGGACACCATTCTTACCCATCCTGGCTAATAGCCATTTATGGACTTAGCCACCATGAATTTATCCAGTCCCCTTTTAAACATTGTTATAGTCCTAGCCTTCACAACCTCCTCAGGTAAGGAGTTCCACAAGTTGACTGTGCGCTGCGTGAAGAAGAACTTCCTTTTATTTGTTTTAAATCTGCTGCCTATTAATTTCATTTGGTGACCCCTAGTTCTTGTATTATGGGAATAAGTAAATAACCTTTCCTTATCCACTTTCTCAACATCACTCATGATTTTATATACCTCTATCATGTCCCCCCTTAGTCTCCTCTTTTCCAAACTGAAGAGTCCTAGCCTCTTTAATCTTTCCTCATATGGGACCCTCTCTAAACCCCTAATCATTTTAGTTGCTCTTTTCTGAACCTTTTCTAGTGCTAGAATATCTTTTTGAGGTGAGGAGACCACATCTGTACACAGTATTCGAGATGTGGGCGTACCATGGATTTATATAAGGGCAATAATATATTCTCAGTCTTATTCTCTATCCCCTTTTTAATGATTCCTAACATCCTGTTTGCTTTTTTGACCGCCTCTGCACACTGCGTGGACATCTTCAGAGAACTATCCACGATAACTCCAAGATCTTTGACTCGTTGTAGCTAAATTAGCCCCCATCATGTTGTATGTATAGTTGGGGTTATTTTTTCCAATGTGCATTACTTTACATTTATCCACATTAAATTTCATTTGCCATTTTGTTGCCCAATCACTTAGTTTTGTGAGATCTTTTTGAAGTTCTTCACAATCTGCTTTGGTCTTAACTATCTTGAGTAGTTTAGTGTCATCTGCAAACTTTGCCACCTCACTGTTTACCCCTTTCTCCAGATCATTTATGAATAAATTGAATAGGATTGGTCCTAGGACTGACCAACACCACTAGTTACCCCTCTCCATTCTGAGAATTTACCATTAATTCCTACCCTTTGTTCCCTGTCCTTTAACCAGTTCTCAATCCATGAAAGGACCTTCCCTTTTATCCCATGACAGCTTAATTTACGTAAAGATTCTGGTAAAGGTTTGCCTGGGCTTAGAAGCGCTAATAAGGGCATGTCCCGTGTGCTGCACCTGTGATTTTTTCAGCAGCTAGACTGCAAGTGAGAAAGCGTCAGTGAGAGACGTGCGGTTTTTGTCAGTTGCTGGTCTTTCTTCCTGTGTGTACGCCCTATGAAACAGAATCAGACTGAAGAGTTACCACCTGAAATGGCTTTCTTATTCCTCCCAACAAAGGCATTCTCAGTACCATTCGAAATACCATCTAAAGGGCCGTCTGGAAAGAATTTAACAGACTTTGTAGGCTAAAAGGAATAAAGGAACCGCTAACATGAAGTTTTACTTTTTAAATTTCAAATGCTTTAACTATTTTTTCTTCTTTTATGTGTGATAAATAAACAATTAGAATGTATTTTTGGTGGCTGTTTGCAATGGGAGTAAGCCAAACATAACTTCATGGAAGCTACAGACTATACGTCACTGTTAGCTCTTGTAAAAGTAAGATAAGGGCTTTGTGACCACCTTCAATTTTGAGCCAGACACACTTACTCAATAATACATTAAAATGTACTACACTGTATTGTGTGAAGGATGACAGAATCGGGACATGAACAAATAAGATGAGGTGCATTAACACTTCACTAATCATATTTACCTAATTATTATGTATTGTACTTTCAATTAAGGCAATATTTTCTAAAGTGCTTACGTGACTTAGGAACCTAAGGCCCATTGACAGTCAATAGGACTGAGGCATTTTTGAAATTTTCATTCTGAATCTTCATTTCTTGCTCTTCATAATAAAATGAGAGGGTGGGGTGAAAGGGATAAATGAATTGATGTTCAGCCTGAACAGTTATCTATGCTCAGCTTCCATGATGCATATTTGCAAACACCTCTTGCAAGGTGTGAATGACACTTTTCATGAAATTTTCCTTTCTGGTCCATGTTGATTAATTTTCTCTAATTAACTTCTACATCTTTAAAAATGGGGATAATTATACATACCTACATTACAGAACTGTTGTGAAGAAAAATTCATAAATGAATGAAAGATACTGTGGCAATGGAGGGCAACATAGGAACCTAGCTAAATAGAAGTGATGCATCAAGTTTATCAAGTTTCAGCCACATAGTTTCATTTAATGTTAATACCTAGTTGATGTGTTTTTGGGGGGTTTTTTTTGGGGGGGGTTCCTGGGCAAAAAGGAGGTTGAGAGACTTTTCACCTGTCTGACTGATGTGAAATATCTCCATTTGATTAATTTAGTGCTGTTGCTTAGTTACCATTGTTACTGTAAGTTTTATTTGTTAGGTTAGTTATTCAGCAGTTCTAAATGGATATTTATTTATTAGTAAAGCTAAATAAGCAACTAATAATGGGCATACTGTGGTAAAAGCACCACTTAACACATTGAAAATATGAGTTACTCTTTCTTAAAGATAGGGTTGTTCACAATTGACTTTTTTTTTAATTGTATATTTATTACCATTATTAAATTTAAGAGGCTAGAATAACTTTTTACTGGGGCCATCACATCAAAACAGCTACCAAGCTGGGGTGGGATTTACAAGGCGGGTTTCAGCTAATCATTGCAGCAATTCACTTTTAGACACCCTGCTGCCAAGTGCAATTCACAACCTTGGTTAGGTGCTCAGGCTTTCTATACAATGCATGGGGGGAAGAGAGCTGCTAAAAAAGAGACTGACAGAAGCTAGCACACTGAGTTGGGAGCCATCTAAGATAGGTAATAGGAAATGCTGAGGAGAGGCCCCACCACACAAAGGGAGTTAGGGACCTAACGCTGGGCCTGAGATACCCATTTCCCACCCTATCCCTCCATTTTCTGAGCCACAGCTGTGAACCCTGTTCTGGAGTTAGAGGCCTAAGGCAGGTCAGCTGTTTTTCAAGAAAAAAACATGGAGGTGGTACCCCCCCAGTGCTTCATTCTCTTTGAAGTTCTCTGGAAAGGAACTGCAGATTGAGCATCAAGCCAGAATATATCCATCACCTGCACAGTAGGGCAATGAGTATGCTCATCACTGATGGGTATGGCAGCATCATATGGGAGGCAGATGTTGAAGCCCAGGAACTTAAGACACCATCATATTAGGTGTGAATAGGGATGTATGCTTGTACAAAGGAAGGACATGGAGGGCGTATTCGCCCCTTGTACAGGGAGGTCTAGGAGGCAAGAAATACCCTTATTACTATTCTTAACTAACTTAACAGTAATACTAAAGAAAACCTATCAAAACACTAGCTATAATAAACTTTTAAATTGTGAAAAGATAGCTAGCAAGTTGGTAATAAGGAACGTGGACACCATGAGTTCCATACAGCATAACAGATCAGAATGTGGATTGTATCTTATCAGCTATCGACACTGCTCCTTATATAATCCCTGATTGTAAACAAGAGGGTGTGAGGAGTGTAGGTGCAGATTCAAGAGAATCTTGTGTGCATGAGCTCTAAGAGTGGAATCTGTGTGGACAGTCACTCAAAGACAAAGTGGCATTTAGTCCCACTTTTGGATCCCATCCCGTGTCTCCAGACTAATGCAGTTTTCTGTTGAATAAGATATAATTGCTGTGTCCCAGCTAATGCTGTGTGGTAATTTTTGACTTTTTAGATAGTTGTCGTGACCACTGTATGCTGAAAAAACAGCCTGTATATGAGTCATTGTTTTCAGTTCTTGTATAGAGAAACTCTAATGCCACAAGCTTTGAAATAGACACATTGCCCCAGCTCTTTATGAGGACTGAGTACTAAACTCACTTTGATTTAACAATCAAGTTAGCCACTCTGGAAGATATAATTGCCTTGTGAATGTACCTGTGTGAAGTATTTGCTTACAAACATCTTGTAAAATGTCACGGTTAAGAAATTCAGCTCTTGTTAATTCTGATCCCACGGGTACCCATGAACAGACAGACTCAGTATTCAACCAGCCCAAATTGCACACAATGTAAGTTATGGACAGTTTGCATGCAAAAGAGGCTTGAGAGCTCAATGCCCTCCCTGATCCTGTTATGGCTGTATGCAGGGCTGGTCCCTGTGCCCCAACTTAGCACTTGGGACTGATTTCACACCAGCTGCTAATGGTTTAAAGGGGTGGAAAATACAGCCAGGGATTGATGTGGTGTAGAGGCATCCTGCATACTCCCCTTGTACTGTGGTCATTTTTCCTTTTCCCTGCTACACCTTGGCCCCCACAAAGTCTGCTTTGCACTGCTCTGGGACTGGGGGCATGACTGAAGAAAAAGGAGTGTGGCTAGACCCTCTAGCATTCCAGTGATCCCCAGCTGCTGAAACAGCTCTTGGAAGGTGTTACAGTCAGCACAATTTAGACCAGCCCTCCAGTTAATATTGGGCAGGATCATGCCTATATTAAGATGATGCTTGTACACGAGTCAATAATAATGTTAGCTCCTAAAATGGAGAGAGCTTTTTGTCTTCATAGCATATTACTCACACTCAATTATTCATTCTCTATGCAACTATTAATTATTATTAATTCCCCTACTTTACAGATAGGGAAAATGACATAGAATTTCAGCACCTTACCCCAGGAAATCACCCTTACCCACAAAGAGAATCACTAACAGAGAAATATTAGAATCTGAGAGTTCCTGTCTGCCATGAGGGTGCTCAGAGCTCTGTGCTGCTTATAAATTTCGCATGTTTAGAGATGGCTGACATTTTTTGACAGAAGACTTTTCCTGCTGAAAAATGGGAATCCTAAAAAGGATTTTTAAAAATTAATTAATTTGGGGGGGGGGAGAAGATGTCAGAAAATGTCATTTTCAATCATTTTTTCCTGTAGAAAATTTCTAAATGAAACAAAAGGGAAGTTTTCATTTTGTTAATTTTTTGTTTTGTTGTTTCAAATACATAAATAATTCAGAAATGTAAAAAAAAAACCCAACACATTTTAGTTTTTCTACCACTTTTGCTCTTTTTGGGGGGATGGGAGGGGAATTGAATGAATGATGCTCACTTTCATTTTTCCACTTTTCTGTTCCTTTTTCTACTCTGACTTCTCAAAACTTTTCTAACATTAGCAACACTACAGAGAGACTAAAGGGAAAGTGAAACAGCAATTCTCACTCTGTACATTTGAAAAAATACTGAGCAGCAGAATTATTGAATTCCATGTTTCCGTTTGCAACTCTTTTCCCAAAAGGAAAAAAATGAAAATACTGAAGCCATCATTCTATTGAGTTTATGGACAGAAAAGGAAAAGGGGGACACAGAGGAAAAACAAAATTTAAAATTATGAAATTTCAAAAAAAACTCCAATTGTGGTTGAAATAAAACATATATTTGAAAAAGGCATCAACTATTGATTTAAAGATTCTGAGGCCAATCATCAGCTGTTGTAAATTGTCCAGTGGATCTATGATACCATCTATCAACTGAAGATCTGCCCTTAAGAGCAATGAGGAACTTACCACTTCCCTGGCTGAGCTCTTGCAGTGGTTAATTATTCTTGTTGTTAAAAAGGTGTCTTATTTCTAACTTGACTTTTACTAACTTCAACCTCCAGCAACTGATTTTTAATGCATGGAATGTGATTATAGTTCTTTCAGTTAAACAAACTGGGAACATGTCTGTACAAAGCCTTATACACACCTGCCACCAGTTAAAAATACAATCGTAATCAATAAAACGATTACAAAAAAGCAACCCATTAGGAAGTCATCCTTATTTGTTATAAGTTGGTACTTCAGTGACATCCAATTTCCTAGCATGTTTCCAACAGACAGTCTCAATACTCTGAAATTATACTAAAACTTTGTAGGGCTGTTAGCCAATCAGATGTAGTAATCAAATGTCCTTGAGATAATTATGGAGGGTGGAGATTGCTAGTCTCCCATTCTTTAGTCAACTGTATCAATTGCTTTTAACTTCCTAGTCTTTTTTTTTTTAACCATTTCTATTTACGTATTTGGATATATACACAACAATACAAGGAGCACCTAGCCATGGTTCCAAGTGTTCCCACCACAAGTTACAAGAATGAAAATAAAATAAAATAGCAGTTTACCCTTGGCAGCCTATAGAGCTCACCTCCAATAAAATACAAATGCCCCTCACTCATGCAGCTCTAACCTCTATTAAACCTCACATCCTCAGCAGTCAGGGTAAACAGAGGGGCCTTGCAGCATACTCTGATGGCCAACAGAGCAGGGCCGCTGACAGGGCATGCTCCACTTCCAGCCGCTTTTCAATCTGGCACTCAGAGAGAGGTGATCTCTGAAGCAGAAAAGTCCCAAGCCATTGGGGCTTTATTAAGGTCTGTTATCTGCTCTTGGCTTTTATAGCACAGATGTTTTCCTTCTGTTCTTAATCCCAAACATTTGAAGGTCCCATTTTTTGTGGCATTTCTTTAGATTTTCACATGTGGGCTGGGCTAGTCACTCTGGTTTTAAGAATTCACCATTAACATTTTCTTGAGACCATGATCTAAGGCTCTATCTACACTAGAGAGCTTACAGTGGCACAGCTATACTGATGTAACTGTGCTGTGGTACAATCTCGCGTGTAGCTGCTCTCAAAGGAGAGGGCTCTCTCATTGACATTATTAAGCCTCCCCCAACGAGCGGTGGTAGGTATGTCATTGGAAGAAGTTCTCTTGCCAACATAGCACTGTGAACACTACCACATATACCAGGAAAATATATGCCGCTCAGAGGTGTGTGGTTTTTTTCCCTGAGCGATGTAGTTTTGCTGACATACGTGGTAATATAGACCTGGCCTAAGTGTTTTCATTTTTCAACATAAACATTGGATTTTGCTGTTGGGGTTTGAGGTGGTGGCTGAGTGAACTCTAGACCATCACACCGGACACAATTCAACAGGCCGCTGCACACATTCCTCCGTGGCATTCTAAACAGCACCTTGTGGTATCACAGGGGTTGGCAACCTTTAAGAAGTGGTGTGCCAAGTCTTCATTAATTTAAGGTTTCGCGTGCCAGTAAAAGGTTTCGCATGCCAGACCAGCAGCGCAGGTGGAACCCCAGACCAGCAGTGGGCTGAGTCGCTCATCCCACTGCTGGTCTGGGGTTCCATCCACCGGCCCCTGCCAGCCGGGGTCCTCGCCGCCAGCCCCGCTCAGACTGCTGCCCGCCCGGGTTCCATCCATCCAGGCCAGCAGCGGGGCTGAGCGGGGCCGGCAACCAGGACCCCAGCTGGCAAGGGGCCAGCAGCCAGAACCCCAGATCAGCAGCAGGTTGAGCGGCTCATCCCGCTGCTGGTCTGGGGTTCTGTAATCCAGGCCAGCAGCGGGCTGAGTGGGGCCGGTGGCCGGGACCCCGGCTGGCAGCAACGTGCCACTAAAAATCAGCCCACGTGCTGCCTTTGGCATGCATGCCGCAGGTTGCCGACCCCTGTGGTATCAAATAGAATTACAAATTTGTTTAATCTTAGCTGTAAATCCAGGTAAAATAAATTACTAATGCTGTGTTCAGCAGAATCCATATTCTCCAAAGTTTGATTTTTTCATGGATCGGTAAAATTCTATTACAACACTCCAAAAAATATGGCTAAATTTACTTTCATTAAATTAACAAAAGAAAAGTCACTAAGGCTATCTGGTGATCTTGAACATTAAACAAAACAATTTCTTTTTAAGTATTAAATGGCAAGCCGCTTACCACATGGTGTATGTAATCCTCTTCTGACTAAAGCATCTCAGTGAAAGATGCTAGACATGTCAAACAGCACAGACAGTAAAGTATTATTTGAAATGGAATTTATTTTTCTAAAACATGGAGTCTAACCTGCCTAACGCCATTATTTACTCCGATAGCTGCTGCATTGTACCTTAGTAAAAAGCAGCAAGAAATTGTTCCAGATACCCTTCCACAGTATAACCACGCTACGCACTGCACCACTCTGTCAGGGTGATGTAGGGGCAAGGGGAGGGAATGTTCCCCTCTGGAAGATGGAAGATCCATAATTCACTGCAACCACCAAGAATGTTGAAGGAACCATACAAAGAGGTACCACATCTCCCTGCATGTTGAGAAACCAGACAAGACAGCATAGCAGCCCACTCCATGCATAATGGTATTGAGGTGAGTAGATTTTTGACTTGCATGTGGCCCTGGATAGGGAGAGCCCTGGAGACCATAGGCTGTAGTAACAGTGAACCTGCTGTGCTGCTCACCATCCCCTAGGTCTGGCTCAAGGGAAGGACTCCACCCCATAGCCCATGTTGGTCCCTCATGCAGTAGGTCTGTTCTGGTTTTGTGTGAGGGACCAGGATTTCCCCCTAAATACAAAACAAAGACTTCAGCCTCATGTAATCAAGCATCCATATTGCAGTGCAAACATAAGTAGTTTCTATACAGGTCTCCAATTTGTTTCTCTGTCTTGTTAGCTGTCAGTCCCTGACACATTAACCGTCCACTGCTCTTCATTCCACTGTATCATCTCCTTGTGACGTTCTATTTTTAATACTTACACAGCCCCCGTTATTGGAGTATACGAGTGCCTTGCAATCTTTAACATATTTATCTTCACATCAGCTCTGTCTTCATCTTCTAGCTTTAGTCCCATCTATTTGGGGTTGGCTCTTCAAGTCCTTCTCCATTCCAATTGGTCTTGAAGTAGTTCCTTGTAAACTTCACAACTAATCAAATCCTTTGTATAACATCCAACCATCTAGTTTTGAGTCTTCCAACCATTCTATTGATCTTAGAAGTCGGGGGTAACACCCTGTTTCCTTTATATTCTTCCAGTCTTTTTTCACATACCCAAATCATCTAAGCTTTTCTATAACAGGTATCACCTTCACACTTCTCCTAATTAATTCATTCTGAACGTCGTCCATCCTCGTAATTCTAAGCATCAGTCTTAACATTTTTATTTCTACTGTCTTTAAGATCGACTCCTGACTCTTCATCAATGCCCAGCGTCTGGAGCCCAGCATTTGGAGGCTTAATTGCCTGTCAATCTGAAAAGAAAGATCAGTAAGATGGTATTCTCCTGTGATGTCTTTCCTGTTCTGCTTATAAGTTCATCATTGAGTTTGCAATTATCCTGTACTATCCTATGTACGTATTTGTACCTTTTGTAGTGGTTGCCCTCCCTCCCAGATCTCCAGTCTTGTGTTCCTGCAAGGTATCATCGAATCTACAGACCATATACACAGTTTCATTGCTGATTTTCATGCATTTCTTTCAGGTGTGCACCACTGTCTGTAAATCTTCCTCCACTTCCTCTTTGCTCTCCCTCATGAGCAGTATATTATCTGCAAAAAGCATGCATCACAATGCCACTCTCTAGATGTTTTCTGTATATGCACCAAGCATCAAAGTGAACAGAAAGCCTTGATGTGCTCCAACACCCCTGTGATATAGAATTACTGCTACTTTCCTTACTAATACTCTGAGGTTTTATAGTTATTTTTTTCCATAATCTCTGTCACAGATTGGATTCTTACCCAGCTGATTGCTCTCATATCTCTGAATGTGAACTCAGACATGCATAGTTCTATGGTTCATTTTGACTTCCGCTCTTTCTCAATGAGTGTTCACATTTCTAGTCGTTACAGGAACAGTTAGAAGTGTGCAGATGTCAAAAGATGGTGTTGCACAGAAATCAAAGCTTCAAAGATTTTAAAATGGAAAAACACCAGTTCGTTCACTTTTTGCATTCTGACAGTACAGGATTGTTCCATACAGCATCTTGGAGTTTGTTTGATCCAGATGAATTTAAAATATAAGTGATCATAGCTTAAGCATTTCCCTTTAGAAGATACCTCACTCTGATTGAAAGGGAATCTGCTTTTTAAGGTCTTTTACTGCCTTCCAATGGTTCTCCGTAAAACAGTGACTTTTCCTGGTTTGGAATAGCACACAATTAAAAAATCATCAGGAATTCTCTACTATCTTCCCAGACCTGTTATTTAAACTACAAAAGAAAATACAATCCAGTATTTTTAGGGGCTTGACAAATATACAAAAGACAGGATTGTCACAGTTATAGCAATCCAACTTAATCACACTGTGTCTAGGGTAGGTAATGCACCATACACAATACAGAATGGAGTCATTGAGAGACTCCATGCAGTATACCTCACACCTTGTGTCATACATATTGATTTGAAGTTTTTTTCCCTTTGGAAAAAAATGAACTAGTGTCTTCCCAATCAGAACTTGAATGGTGTGTGCTTTAAAACAGCCATGCTTTGCTTTAGTTTATATATATATATACATACATTTAAATAAATGTTTGGTGAAATATTTTGATTCCAGCATGCTGCTCTGGTGCCTCATGTTCCAATTCTCTACTATGGGCCACCTCCCTGAGCCACAGTTTCTTGGGAAGGGGAGGCGGTGCATAGTAGGAGTTCCATGGCCACAACGCATCATGGGAGATTGTCTGCCTGGAGAGCCCCAATCATAAAGAGAATGGTGGCATGAGGCTACTGAACTATAGTTCCCATGAAACAACACGGCAGCATATCCAAATCAATATATTTTGGTTTCTTAAGATTTTTTCTTTTCCTTTTTTTGGGGGAGGGGGGTTGAAAGAGTAAGAAAAAGAAAGTTTCCTGGAGAAAACAAACGCTTTTCATGAAAAATGTTGTTTAATTGAAAAATTAATTTTTCATCAAAAACAGTTTAGAATGTTTACAACCACCCCTTGATATAATGGAATTATTTACGCCTTCTTGCTTTCCCTAGTGATAATGCACAGGACTGGGAGCCAGGACATCTGGTTTCTATTACTGGCTCTGCAGCAAATGTTTATGAAAAAATCACATTCATTGTGTCCTAGTTTCCTCACCCATATTATGATTCCTGAACAACCACAACTCCCACATAAATTATTGGAAGGTACTGCATGCTCAGCAGCTTTGAAAATCTGACCACTTAAGTGGACTTGAATGTCTAAATTTAGGTACCTATTTTGAAAATTTTGTCCTGTGGTTTAAATTGGTGAACCTTTGTTGTTTTTTTCTACATTAAAATACTGAACTGATTTAAAAAAAACTTTTTGATTGAGAATGATCTTTGTCAAGTTTTACCTCAATAGGTCATCTAATACCCCCTTGAAAATAAACTGGAAATAGCTACTGACACAGCTTAAGGAAGAGGATATATAAAAGAAACGTTTTAAAAAATCCAATCCACAATAATATTTGCAGACTTACGTACTAAGCCAGTCAGATCCACTCTGTGTTATACATCATTTTATATTTAAGACTCCTTGAAAAGCAGATTATGCCTATAACATAAGTGCACTTTTAAAAATGTGAGTTGTTGTTCCAAAGAACTCTAACATTTTGAGATTGTATTTGAGTGATAAATAGCTGTGTAGACAGCACATGATGTGCTTTATCCCCAAAGCCAGCACATATTCTGTAATCAACAGAACCTCAATTAACTTGGGAAACCTAGGAACGTGTTTATGAAATATCACATTTTTATTTAAACAAACACTTGTAAACTTCAGTAATAAACTGGGGAGTTTCCTTTACTTCTGAGATTTAGAATGAGAGAGAAAACAAGCATCACATTCAAGCCTCATGATTCAGCAGTGAGCAAGTCCCTGCCTTGTTTTCTCTAAAGATCGTACAGGAGTTTGCCTCTGTAGTCGGTATATATAATCCAGAATGGTTTTGCATCTACAGTGATCATATTGTAGAAACCATAACCATTACATATTTTCTGCCTGTCTTCTACTGCTGCTGCTGTAGTTGGTAAAAATATTATGCAATTCTGTTTTTTGGTAAGAGCTAAATCTTGAACAGAGTAGCACACTTCTGGTTGTAATGGTAGCAGCTGTGATATTATTTGAGAGGGGTGTGTGTGTGTGTGTGTGTGTGAGAGAGAGAGAGAGAGCAATGGGATGGCACGTGTGTGTGGTGGAGTAATTAAGTGAATTTAGTGTTTCTGCTGGGGGCTGGTCTTAGAGAATTCTGACCAGCTACCCTAAGGGCAAGAGATAACGCAAGCTGCCCCTCCCTGTCCTGATAATATGCTTCAGCCTGACCTTGAAGGATCATCACAGGGGTGAAAGGGTAGTTCAGGTTTTTTGCTTATTTAATACTGGGGATTTGAGCAAAAACCATCTATCAGGGTGCCACTTCTGATGATGGTTTTTGAGATGTGGATATCTATTCATTATGAATTGCACTGAGACCACCTATTCATTTAATGTAGGTCACCAAGAAACCAGATGGTAAAACAGATTGACTACTTACAACTCTGTCTGTTTATAAACCAAAAAAGTTCAGTGACAGATCCTATAGCTCATTACCAAATTCACTTAACCATCCAGTCCCTTCTCCTTTATATTTTAGGGGAGTTAGATCACATTGTACAATATCTAACTCTGTGCAAGTAAATACAATATATGACAACTAAAGTATTGTATCATAGACCACTGTCTATCATGCTGACTGATACTGTGTCATTGTTAGAGCTTGTCAGATTCAACAGGTTTCTCAGCGAGATCCCCTACAGCAGCCATGTGTCAGGGTACACATCTGGACTGGATACAGCTTCAAGTCCCTGTTCTGTCTGATTCAAAGCAGGGGTTTGAACACATCCCCAGTGAGTACCTAAATCACCAGGCTTTTGCTTATTCTGGGGTGGGCCTCTCTCATTTTTTGTGAAAAATTTTGACAGTCCTCATTTTCATTCTTCATTGGAATGAAAACAAATTTCAAAACCTCAAGATTTTGTGTTAAATGGAAATGCTCTTTTCCAGCCAGCCATACTCATTGTTTGTACTCCCATCAGTCTGTCTGTATCCATCTGTTGTCTCTTGTCTTGTGCTTAGATTGCAAGCTCTTTGGGGCACGGTGTGACCTCACATGAGTGCCCCACCGACCAGGTGTGTCTGCACCTGTGCTCTCAACTTTGCTCTCCTTGTGGTGACCCCTGTTAATAGATAAACTTCTTGAGCAGGTTTTCAGTGACTTTGTCCCCTGGCTGAGTCACACACACAGTTTGCAGATGTACAAACAAAATAAACCCTGGGGTACAGGTTCAACAGGGCCTTTCATGGTGCCCCCTGTAACTTTGCAGTTTGTAGCCCTGTCTCCAGGCTTGATTCTCAGTCAGTCTCACAGGGCCTACCACAGTACCCTGATTAACCTCAGCCCTTCCAGGACTAGCTTCCAATGGTACCTGCTCTCTTATGGAGCAATTCCACAGGGCCCCTCCAGGTGACTCTTTGTGTCTGTAGTGAACCTTCCTGACCCCAGCTCTTCAGCTGAGTCACTAGTTCAATTCAACCCCCTTCTGGGGTTACCACATTCAATTAAACCTCATCAGGGTCTTCTTCCCCCCTTCTCTGGGTTTAGACCTTTCCACCTGTGGCAGGGGACCTCTGGCCAGGGGCGGCTCCAGGCACCAGCACACCAAGCGCGTGCCTGGGGCGGCAAGCCACGGGGGCACTCTGCTGATCGCCACAAGGGCAGCAGGCAGGTTGCCTTCAGCGGCATGCCTGCGGAGGGTCTGCTGGTCCCGCGGCTTTGGCAGACCTCTCGCAGGTGTGCCGCCGAATCCACGGGACCGGGGACCTCCTGCAGGCAAGCCGCCGAAGGCAGCCTGCCTGCCGTGCTTGGGGCAGCAAAATACCTAGAGCTGCCCCTGCCTGTGGCAGCTGCTTCCCTTTAACTACTTGATTCTGCAGTTCCCTGGGCCACTTCCCTTATTAGCTGCAGCACTTTTAGCTTCAGAATCACGCTTATGTCAGGGCTGAAGTCTTGCTTGAGTCCCAGTCATCAGCCAGGAGTACCATCCTTGCCCCTCCAGCCAGCAACTGATCTGCTTTGTCCAGCAGCTCCTTTTATATGAGCCTGCTGGGCTCTGATTGGCTGCTTCTCCGCAGCGTCTCTAGACATCCTGGAGGACCCACCTCTACTGCTCTTTCCTGGGGCAGGGTGTGGTAGGATCATGAGGTCTACAGCAGGAGCCTCAAAGGGCCTGATAACTACATCACATAGGGACTGTCTTTGTGTTCTATGTTTGTACAACACCAAGCACAATGGGGTCTTGAGCCTTGACTAGGGCCCCTATGCACTAGAGTAATACAAATAATAATAATAATAACAATAATTATACTTAATAACAGATAACAGTAACATTTTGTTCCTGCTCCTGAGTAACAGTGATCTCTTTGAGCTTTTATTGAAGCCAAGATCAGGCATTTTGTTGCCATTAATGTACATTACTATGTGGAGAATCTGAAACAGCATATACCTTTCATACTTCTATCTCTGAAATTGTGAAACCCTGTTCGAGTGTTAAGGATAAGAAGCATATCATTTCCTGTTTGCGTCTCTACAACTAGTGCATGAAGTAATCCGTACACTTTTGTCTTCTATTCCTTCCTTTTTCTCCTCTGTTTGTATTTGGACCCTTGTAAAAACGTAATATAGGAGTGTGGGTGGAGCAGTTTAAGTTAAAAATATACTGAACTATCTAGAGAGACAATGTAGGTGAAATAATATCTTTTATTGGACAAACTTTGGTTGGTGAAAGAGACAAGTTTGCAAGCTCCACAGAACTCTTCTTCAGGTCACTCTGTGGAGCTTGAAAGCTTGACTCTTTTACCAACTGAAGTTAGTCCAATAAAAGAAATTACCTCACCTACCTTGTCTCTCTCATGTCCTGGGACCAACACAGCTACAACAACACAGAACGATCTAAACAGTTATTTCCAAAGTGCCTTCTGGAAGCATTATGATTTTTATTGTCACACAGATGCATTCTCAGCCATATGTGAGCAGAGCAATAATGACATTCAATTGTCAGGATAATCAGAGAAGTGCACAGCACTCCATATAGCTAACGTACTGTATCTTGGGGTGATTTTCTTTTCCAGCTTGATCCTTTAAATGTGTCAGTCTGAATTCATATTGGATATAAACTACTTTACTTACTATGCTTAGTAGAATTTAAATGTGATGTGGCATTAATAAAGCATAAAGGAAAAATGCTAATACCATAAGACTTTCATGTCGTATCAGCACTGGGTAACTATTCTTTGTTATGTATCATTTTTAACAATGCTTGCAATCTTTTCATGGTCCATCTTCTTTTCTCCTGTGCATATGCGTTTCTAGTATAGTAAGGTTAGACCAACCTGAATCCTAGTGTATCAGATCCTTGAGCTATCTTGGTGAATCAGAAGTGAAATGTGCAGACTTCCAAGTACAAAGTGAAACAATGCATTATTTCCTATTTGTGAGTGCAGTCTGGGAATCTTTCAGACTAGAACCATGTCTGCTGCTTCCCAGTATGCTGATGGCATTATTTTTTGAGTCATATTTAGTTTTTTTAAAAGTGTCATAAAAATAAAGGGTCTCTAAAATCTCATTATTGCACCAAGAGTCTTTAGAACCTTGAAAAATTGTGTGTTATAATAGGGCATTTATAATTCGTTTCAGTTGAAGGCTGGTTGAATTGACAGCAAAAGCATACAAATCTTGAATGAGAGGGCACTTTCGTTAAAGAATGCATTAAAAAAATCATACATGCCTTGGAAGGGCTATGTGAAAACAGGGGGAACAATCCATATTTTGTCAATCAATATGTGTTATTCCTTAGTAAAATTACATACTGTACTGTACTTTACTTAGGGCCTGATTCTGCCACCATAGCCACCTTGGGCTAGACTGTGGGTATATCTGCACTTCAAGCTAGATGTGTGATTTCCAGCTCTGGTAGACATACCCACACTAGCTCTGCTTGTGCTAGAGTGCTAAAAATATAAGTATCGCTGTGACTGTGCAAGTGACAGACGTGTCTACCCGGCTGAGTGTGATCCTGTCCAGGACCCCAGGTACATACTTGAATGGCTAGCCTGACTGGTCACTTGCAGCTACACTTCTCTTTTTAGTGTGTTAGCCAGTGCACATAGCTCAACATGTAACTGTTCGTTCCCTGTGTCACAAGGACACAGCTCATAGCAAACGGAGGCACACTGCTGTGTTGTTCCAGGAGCACGCCAGGGAAAGAATTGTGCCCTGAGGAGCTACAACTCCCTCCCTGTTCCCCATCTTACTCTAGGGGAGTAATAATTTATTGCTGATCTAAACCAGTTGCCAACTATTACACCCCTCACCCCCATTCCCTGACCATCCCTACTCACCCTCTTCAGGGGAGAGCAAGCAGGCGCACACCCCTATTAAGCCTTGTACATCTGAAGTAAAGGTGTGTGTACCCCATAGAGGGGTTCTTACTGCCCCTTATGCCCCTGTGCAGGTCCCGAGTCAGAATCAAAGTCTACTCCTCAAATAGTATATTTGTACATAAGAACATAAGAACATAAGAAAGGCCGTACCGGGTCAGACCAAAGGTCCATCTAGCCCAGTATCTGTCTACCGACAGTGGCCAATGCCAGGTGCCCCTGAGGGAGTGAACCTAACAGGCAATGATCAAGTGATCTCTCTCCTGCCATCCATCTCCATCCTCTGACGAATAGAGGCTAGGGACACCATTCTTACCCATCCTGGCTAATAGCCATTTATGGACTTAGCCACCATGAATTTATCCAGTCCCCTTTTAAACATTGTTATAGTCCTAGCCTTCACAACCTCCTCAGGTAAGGAGTTCCACAAGTTGACTGTGCGCTGCGTGAAGAACTTCCTTTTATTTGTTTTAAACCTGCTGCCTATTAATTTCATTTGGTGACCCCTAGTTCTTGTATTATGGGAATAAGTAAATAACTTTTCCTTATCCACTTTCTCAACATCACTCATGATTTTATATACCTCTATCATGTCCCCCCTTAGTCTCCTCTTTTCCAAACTGAAGAGTCCTAGCCTCTTTAATCTTTCCTCATATGGGACCCTCTCTAAACCCCTAATCATTTTAGTTGCTCTTTTCTGAACCTTTTCTAGCGCTAGAATATCTTTTTTGAGGTGAGGAGACCACATCTGTACACAGTATTCGAGATGTGGGCGTACCATGGATTTATATAAGGGCAATAATATATTCTCAGTCTTATTCTCTATCCCCTTTTTAATGATTCCTAACATCCTGTTTGCTTTTTTGACCGCCTCTGCACACTGCGTGGACATCTTCAGAGAACTATCCACGATAACTCCAAGATACACCAGCTATCCTCTTGAATGGAATGACTCATTCTGGATCTGGACTTTGCCACAAGGAAACCGGCTATAGTAATGAATAATGTGTAGCTGTGTTGCAGCAGGAGTATCCCAGGGAAAGAACTGTGGCTAAGGGAACCCATTCCCTTCCTGATTTCCCTCCCCCACAGACACACACTTTTTCTAGTGGGCAATAATTTGCTTCAATAACTTCCCCTCAGTTCTGCCAGCTGGCATTTTGTGGTCAGAGCCACAATTCCATTCACTCCCTGACCACCTGCTCCAGGGCAGGGGAGCAGTGATTGCTCAGTACCTGCTGAGACTGAAGTAACCCACACTCTGCATGGAGGGTCTTACTTCCCCTTATGCCCTCATATACCTGGGAAGTCCAGGCACAATCAATCCATTGGTGGTATGAAGAGTGTTAACTAATCATAAATACTGATGCTGATAACACTCTTTCTTTGGTCACCTCACTGTGCTGCTGTAGCACTTAAGAGCTCAAACCAGAGAAGTGCTCAACTCCCAATGTATTGAGGGCACTCAGGGAAAATTTTCAAAAGCACCCAGTAAGTGAGGCACTGAGGCAATGAGATTTAGGCACCTAAGTCGCTTAGTCCCAGATCTTCACCAGTATTTAGATGCACTACATACCTTTAAGGATCTGAGATTTAGGCGCTATTAAATATTATACCCTCATAGGAGGCAGTCAGCACCTTGCAGGACTGGGTCCCAGAGCTAGATACCTAAAGTGCTAAGTATGAGCAGCTCCCATTGTCCAGTGCTGAGTAGTTTTGAGAAACTTGCTAGACAACAAAGATATTACACTTCTCAGTTCAGTTCAAATCAAGGGTAACCACAAATGATTGCATGTACAATTAATCGTGAAATAGAACAAATGGAATCATTTGTATTGGGTGTTTCGGAAATCTACGTGGACAAGAAGTCATGTAAAATATTGCCTTCCCTTAGCTGTCAATTATATTATGACTGACACAAAACTACTTTTGAAATACTCCTCAAAGCCAACAGGCTGTTTTTTTATCTTTGTGCCTAAATTAAGAGGAAAAATGGCAGAATATGGCAAGAGGTCTGACAGGGTGTCAGCATGGCAGCCCTGCTTAGTGAAATTGGTTCAGAAACAAACCCCTATGTGATCTGGAGAGCAAGGGTCAACCTTTCCATCAATATGTTAAGTCCCTTTTATCCTCCTGTGTCTATCCTTTGAAATATCTGTGCTACATAATTTCAGCAGAAAAGGTACCTCAAAGTCATCTCTGTTAAGGAAGACGCCGCTTTAATGGGATGAAGTTTGACAAGCCCCGTTGCAAATATTCCAGCCATATCTGATGTTCTGCATACAGCTCTTTCAGCCATGCCCTGTCAGGGCATATAAATTCAACAGGCTTGGTAAACAAGTGACCCAACGGGAGCTGCTAGTAAATATTCAAGACTCAAGTCAGCCGTAAAGTGATTATTCCCCTAGCATGTCTTTAATATTTTCCCCTCCTCCCAGTCTGTACATTTGGTTAAAATTCCTTCTTTTAAGCAAAAGCCAACATATTCAGTACCATTCCTCTGTGGGTTTGTGTGCACACACATAAGCATGTAGATCTGCTTTCTGTGAAGTAGCAATATAGCAGTATCCTATACAAGTCACATGAATGGGGGGGGGAATCATCCATTTTCTCTTTTTCCTGATGAGAACTGAAGATTTTGATTATCCTCCATGTTCCTTCTGAAAAAAACAACACAATGTATATGGTTCGTGCTTCCAAATCTTTTGCCCTTCTGCTTCTCTGCTTGGATATTAAATTTTTAAACATGAAAATGTGTAACTTACCACCACATTCCTATTAGTGGTACAAGAGCATCACTGCTTCTGTATAACCTAGGCATTCTGTATGTAACCCATGCTTCCTGCATCAGAATCAATTCATGGAGCTAGAAAATCTAAAATGATGGGATTTGTCCATTGCAAAATATATTTTATTTTTAAATGTGCAAAATAAAATATAAAGTTTTAAAAACAATTAATAAGCAATAAATATGCAGCACAATAATGATCATGTAAACCATACACAGGCAAAGTGAGGAAGGGGCTAATGAAATAAAGCAAAAAATAACTGTGCGATGAGTGATTTCTGGTGTTCGGTATTTGAAGGAAAGTACCAGGCACCTTGGATTTACGGGAACATTTCTGGGTTTAAAGAGATCAGGCTGAGGTTGATTGTTGAAGCATTCTCATGTTTATTACTCAATAGTCCCTCCAAATCACCAGCACTTCTACACACTGTAACCTCTTGCTTGATGTGAGACCTACATCAAATGCAGGCCTGGTGGAGAAGCCTATCAATTGCATTAGCAGCATGAAGAGACAGAACACAGTCAGCATCAGCACTACCATATTTGAACGCCCTGTGCATCACAGCTCAAAGGTATGGTTGCAGAGCTGCTTTGGATGCCTCTTCAGAAGACATGAATAAGAGAGAAAGGCTGGTCCAGTATGTAGGGCACTAGCCTAGGCGTTGAAACACAGGAGTTCAATTTCCTGCTTTACCACACTTCCTTTGTGGCTGTGGGCAAGTTACTTAGTGCCTCAGTTCCCCATCTGTAAAATGGGGATACTAGTACTTTTCTATCCACAGAAGTCTTGTGGAGTGCACTATGGTAATCGTGGGGGACCAGTAAAAGAGCTGAGATAGATTTTAATTCACATTTTTTTAAAATATATTATTTGCAAAATAATATTGGGACAAATCTTGAGAGCACATGTCCCAGAGAGTAGAAAAAAAGTGTTTTTATTCTTGACTTCTGAAACTCAGGACACGTCTACATTGCCCTGCAGTTTGGACTACAAAAGAATAGCAGTGTGTACCACCATGCTGTGCTGTATCTTCCTCCCTTCCCCGCCCTCACCCTCCCTGTGGATTTCACAGGCAAACACAAAGGTTCTTAGTTTTCATTAATGTAGTTGAAGATGACTACATTAATGCAATCCAGGAACCTCTTAATTTCACCCCTGCAGCATTCATATGGTGTGCACAGCATCCATTTGGTGTGCACTGCTATTCACACCCTTGCAGTCCAAACTTCAGGGCAGAGTGGATAAGCCTTAAATTTCCTCTTGAGCATAAAAGTCTCTTCTTGATTCTCCAAGTCATTTGTGCTCTCTCTCTGTTTTCACTTAATCATTGGTGTGTGTGTGTGGCATGTGAATATTCACTTAATCATTGAGCACACACACACAAACTTTCCCCTCTACCTTACCCTGTTGAGACAAGCAAATCAGTCCCCAGTGTTTTCAATGCAGAAGGTCAGTAAGATACTGCCATTGCATCTTTTAACTGTTGTAATATTGATGATATCTTCAAATCCTTTACTCCAACAACCTTCTTCCTGTCAGTCCTTTGATTGATAAAATGATGAAGTCAATCACTCTATAATGCCCTTCAGTGCAATTCTCCCAGAGCACTTTAAATAATTTATTGTTGCAAACTCTTAAATCATTCCCAATTTAGCAAAAAGATTCTGGTATATACAATGTTTTTTTCCAAAAACTTAGATTTCTAAATCAAACAATCAATAAATCTAGCAGAAGATAACAAAATCAAGTCAATCAGTTTAAAAAAAATTCCACAATTGATAATAACAGAATTACCTTGATGCTATAAACATAATTTTGATGCTGCATAAAATCTAGAGTTAACTAGGGGCTTGTCTACACTACAGGACTATTTCGAATCTACTTAAGTCGAATTTGTGGATTCGACCTTAATAAGTCGAATTTGTGTATCCATACTAAATACACAAATTCGAACTTCTGAGTCCACATTCACGGGGCCAGCTTCGACTTTGGAAGCGGTGCACTGTGGGAAGCTATCCCACAGTTCCCGCACTCCCCGCTGCCCATTGGAATTGTGGGATTTCACCCCAATGCATGCTGGGAAAAATGTTCATTGAACCGTCAATCCCGCCCTCCCTCTCTTCCTTGAAAGCGCGGAAATCTGTTCGCGCCCTTCTCTGGTCGGTTACAGCGCGGACGCCACAGCACTGCGAGCATGGAGCCCGCTGCGATCATCGCTGCACTTATGGCCGTTGTCAACTCCTCGCACGTTATCGTCCACCTCTTCCACAGTCAGATGCTGAGAAACCGGGCGAGGCTCCGGCAACGGTGAGGAGAGTGGCGCAGACCTCTCAGAAAGCCGCCGGGCAGTGGAGATCATGGTGGCAATGGGTCAAGTTCATGGTGTGGGCGATTCTGGGCCCGGAAACAAGCACAGACTGGTGGGACCGCATAGTGCTGCAGGTCTGGGATGACACAGAGTGGCTGCGAAACTTCAGGATGCGTAAGGGCACTTTCCTTGAACTGTGTGACTTGCTGTCCCCTGCCCTGAAGCGCCAGGACACAAGGATGCGAGCAGCCCTGACTGTGCAGAAGCGAGTCGCCATAGCCCTCTGGAAACTTGCCACGCCAGACAGCTACCGGTCAGTAGCGAACCACTTTGGCGTGGGCAAATCTACCGTGGGGATTGCTGTCATTGAAGTAGCCCACGCAATCGTTGAGCAACTGCTCTCAAAGGTAGTGACTGTCGGAAATGTCCAGGCTATCATAGATGGCCGCGCGATGGGATTCCCAAACTGCGGTGGGGCTATAGATGGGACTCACATCCCTATCCTGGCACCAGCCCACCAGGCCAGCGAGTACATTAACCGAAAGGGCTACTTTTCAATGGTGCTGCAAGCTGTGGTGGACCATAGGGAACGTTTTACCAACATCAACGTCGGGTGGGCGGGCTTGGTTCAGGCCGCGCGTGGGTTCAGGAACTCTGGTCTGTTTAGACGCCTCCAGGCAGGCACTTTCTTCCCGGACCACAAAATAACGGTTGGGGATGTGCAGATGCCTACAGTGATCCTCGGGGACCCGGCCTACCCGCTAATGCCCTGGCTCATGAAGCCCTATACAGGCGCCTTGGACACTGAAAAGGAACTCTTCAACTACCGGCTGAGCAAGTGCAGAATGGTGGTGGAGTGTGCTTTCGGACGTCTCAAGGGAGATGGCGGACCTTACTGACTCGGTCGGACATCAGCGAAAGAATATCCCGTAGTTATTGCTGCTTGCTGTGTGCTCCACAATCTCTGTGAGAGCAAGGCGAGACCTTTTGGCCGCTTGGGAGGTTGAGGCAAATCGCCTGGCTGCTGTTTACGATCAGCCAGACACCCGTGCTGAGAGAATATCCCAGCGGAAGCGATATGCATCAGGGAGGCTTTGAAAGCGAGTTTCCTCGCAGAGCAGGGTAACCTGTGACTGTCCACTTGATTTTAAGAGAGCCTGATCATAAACCAAGTTTTCCCCACTTCCCAAGGACGTTTTAAAACTAAGGACATGTTTTAGTAATTAATAATAAATCTTTCGTTGACTTTGCATTTCTGTTTCTTCGTTGAAACATGGAAGCATTCTGTGCTGGTTAAGGTGTGCACTGATGGGTGGGTTTGCAGGAAGGGCGAGGGTGCCGTCCTTGGATAGGGGTTACCATGACGGCTGTGGGTTTGGGCGTTGGAAGGGGTGAGGGTGTGGGGGCACGGGTGAGTATCTGCCCCTGGATGAGGTTTCTTTTTGGGGCTCGGGGCACCGGGGAGGATCGTGACTACGGTCCAAATGCATGTGAAGGGAAGCCTGCCTTTACATTCGGGGATGTCAGGCACCAGGACCCTGCACAAGCATACACCTCAAGGAAAGACCGGGGCAGCATACACCACACAGACTGTCCCTGGTGCCTAGTGACTGCAGTCTGTGTGTGCCCTGCAGTTGACCCTGCAGCCAAGTCTGTAGCATGGCACTGTGGGCTATGCAGTGACATTACAATTCCCCACAGAACAACAGAAAGTCTTCTGACACCAGAAACGTGTGAAACAGTCAGTAACACCAAACCGCTTTTAATAATGTAATACACAGTGGGGTTTGAACTTGGAGTTGGGACTGGTTGATGCTGTAAAGAAAGAGCTTGTACAAATTTACAGCGCGACAGTTGTCTCTAACATTATCGGTATGCTGCGGTGCAGGGACAGTTCTCACGGCCCCTACCGCCCCTCCGTCTTGTCATTTTGGGTGAGGGGACAGGACTTCTTGGCGTTGGAGGCGGTTGCAGATGCACTGCAGGGGCTCTCTCCTCCTGACTGCGGTCTTGAAGAACATCTACAAGGCGCCGGGCGTCTCCGTTTGCTCCTCATTAGACCAAGCAGCGTTTGAGTCGCCTGCTGGTCTTCCTGCCGCCACCTATCCTCCCGTTCCAGGTGTGTGCGATGCTGCTGACACAGGCTCTCCTCGACTGTCTCTGCTCTGCCGCCTCCGCTCTGGAGCTGGCCATCAGTTCCTGGAACATGTCGTCCCTTGTCTTTTCTTTGGCGTCTAATCCGAGCCAGCCTCTGCAGGGGATGGCGGGCAGTCGCTGTGTGATGTGAAAAAGTAGGTGATTTCCTTGAACACATACATGTTTGCCAACAGTAAACACAGTCTAGTCAGTTTCAGTGAACAAGACCAAAGAGGGAACCAAGTCTCAGGAGATCTCAGAACTAGTCCGAGATTTCGGAATACGCTCTCATTGGCGGCGCCATTGCACTGGATAGCGCACAAGCGAGGAGAGACAGCTGCATCCCTCTTGCACAAAGTCCTGGTAAGCCTTACAGTACAGAGTGCTTATCAGTTAGTGCTTAGCTGTGCTCTCCTGCTGGAGGCAATGTGCAAAGCAGAAAAGATGAGCGTTATGCGGCATCTCCCGCCAGTGAACGGGAAAGACCCCTGTATGCTTTTCCTCTGAGGCCTGCCACACGTGGCTGTTAAGCGAGGGTCATTCTTATGCAAAGTAAAACTCTGTTAAGCGAGGGTCATTCTTATGCAAAGTAAAACTCTGTTAAGCGAGGGTCATTCTTATGCAAAGTAAAAGTCTACCATGCACAATAGTAACAGTACACTAATTCCACTAATTAGATGCCGCACGTCCACACCGACATCACCCTGAGGCGTGTCTGGCGCACACCGAGAGAGCGGATGTTAACAGAAGCCCCGCACAGACCAGGACCCTACGCTGCCATGCTCGTAGGCGATGGTCCCCTGTACCTGAGGATGGCATGGCGCGGAAGAGTGTGCTTCAACGGAGCACCCAATAAAGCACCTCTCCCAAGAAACCTCTTGCTGAGGCTTTTCCAGCTGCTCTCTGAGAGCTTTTTTGAACTATCCCCAGAGGACTATTGCTCCATTCCTATATGTGTAGACCTGCTGTTTGTATAGTTTCATATTTAAAAATTTTTATATAGTATTTCTATTTTTTATATATATCCCTGTTTCTTAAAAAAATAAATGTTTCCCTGTTTGTAGCACTTACGCCTGATCCTTCCCTGATTCCGAGTCCGGGTTAGGGGGACGGTTAGGGGATCTCTGTGAGGTGATGAAGAGATCCTGGCTGTCAGGGAAAGCGGGAGTGGGTTCGATGTCGCCTGCGCCGTCCTCAAAAGACCCTTCCTCATCTTCCCCATCGGCGAACAGGGAGGAACTGTCTACACTATTCCGTCCTCGGAGTCCACCGTCACTGGTGGGGCACTGGTGGCAGACCCACCTAGAATGGCATGCAGTGCCTCGTAGAAGCGGCATGTCTGGGGCTGGGCTCCGGGCGTCCGTTTGCCGCTCTGACTTTTGATACCCTTGTCTTAGGTCCTTCACTTTCACGCGGCACTGCATCGCATCCCGGCTGTATCCTTTCTCTTTCATGGCTTTAGAGACCTTCTCGAAGGTCTTGGCGTTCGCTTGTTGGAGCGCGCACAGACTCCTCGCCCCACACAGCGATCAGATCCTGGACTTCCCGGTCAGTCCATGCTGGGGACCTCTTTCTATTCTGGGATTGCCCGGACTCCTCTGCTGGAGAGCTCTGCATCGTTGCAGGTGCTGCGGAGCTCGCCCCGATGTGCAACCAGAACGTCAGATTCAAACCGCCCAGACAGGAAAATGAATTCAAATTTTCGCGGGTCATTTCCTGTGTGGCTGGCCAGAGAATCCAAGCTCGGACTGCTGTCCAGAGCGTCAACAGAGTGGTGCACTGTGGGATAGCTCCCGGAGCTGCTAAGTTCGATTAGCATCCACACCAAGCCTAATTCGAGCTAGCAAGTGCGAATTTAGCGTTACTCCACCTGCCGGGGTGGAGTACCAAATTCGAACTAAAGAGCCCTCTAGTTCGAATTAAATGCCTTCCTGGTGTGGACGGTTGAGCGGTTAGTTCGAATTAACGCTGATAAATTCGAATTAAAGTCCTAGTGTAGACCAGGCCTAGAGATACAAGCAAAAAGAAATTTTGGTTTTAGATCTAAATTTCCTCAAAGTTCAGGTATTTTCATATCAAGGTTTTGGTTCTGGCCCATCTTTATTACCAGACAGTCTCAGAAGATCTACAGGATCATGTGGATATTAAAGTTCAGCCCACAAATTTAGAAAATATTAAGTTACCTTAACTTAACATAACATTATCTGAAGTAGTTTTGTTTTATTCAAAATTCACCGTGGAAAGTAAATATTTAATAGGTGCCTCAAGTGATTATGAATGAAAATAAAAAGGACAGATTGAAGGTGTGAGAGGGATTAATGAAGGATATTGTTGAATACATGATTTGAGCTAACGTGAACAAAGAGGTTTTCATTTTAAAATGAAACTTCTGTAGTTAAAGAGAAATGTTGGAGAAAGGAAGTTCTCTGTTAGCACAGAACCAAGGAATCACTTGGATTGAAAGGCGCATCTAACTAGTCGTCTCGTCCATCATGCTGTATCGAGACAAGAGGGATTTCCTTATCCCTAAACGACGTGGGGAGGGTCTCAGAGCCCAGAATTGCAGCCCTAGCAGGACCATCTACACCACTATTTAGTGTGAGTCCCAAGAGCCTGAGTCAGTTGACCCAGCCTCTGAGATTCGCTGCCATGGGAGGTCTTATTGCAGTGTAGATGTTCCCTCAGTCTTTTACATTATATCCTATTTTACAAAACAGTGATTTCACATTGGTGACATGGTGATGCGGAATGAACCATCACCATGTCGCTGCACCTAAATAGGGACCTAACCCATTGGAGGAGAAAAAGGATCTCACTCAGGCTCTGATCATGCAATTAGAAGAGTGCCAGGGGATTCCAGTGCCTATGTGGTTCTCTTTGCAATAGCAGGACCTTACATCTTAGAGTCCTTATACCTGTAATACTCCTGTGTGTCCAACCCGGTCTATTTTCCATGCCTTTTTTGTATATTTGGAATCTACTATAATTCAAGATCCTTCTCTCTCAAACTACTGCATATCCAGTGAGCCCTCCTCAGATGACCCGGTCAGGGGCATCATTATTTATTCAGTCACCTCTCTGAACCTCATTTTAATTATTTCAGCTTCATTTCTCCAAGTTGATACTGTATGTCAATCCTACCCTTTAAAGTGTTTGTGAGCCATCCCTGATTTACAGTATCATTTGATTAGCATAATTATATTAGCCATGTAAGGACAGATTCTCACCTGGTGTGAATCAAAACAAATCCATTGTCATTGTGACTGTGGTGAGCAATTACTCCAGGAAAGATGTCCTTATGGGGTGAAAAGTGTTCAGAGTGGCACAGAAAAAAATGATTTTCTGTGTCCAACTATCTGTTTTAGTGTTCCTATAGAGCCCAGGAATTATACTACATAGTCTTGAGCACTATGTACTGGCACTTTATTTAATAACTATTTACATCTATGCAGAGGTAAAGCATTCTTGTAACATCTCTCAACAGAATAATTTCAATTAACTACACAGTCCTTCAAATGACCAGGTAACTTCACAGCTCTTACACTTCATGTGGTTCCAATTTGAGTCTCTTCCTCCTACTCCCTTTTGGTCTCAGGAGATATCAGTGCCAGTCAATTTTCTGACATTGATTTTACAGACTCCTGAGGGTCACCACTTGGTGAAATCCCCCTCACAGTCACGACTCATCTCCCTGCATCTACAGCCACATGGGAGGCCTTCACCTGGATCATCCCTTGAGGACAATTGCTTCTTTGCTGCTCTTAGAAACTGATGGCAGAGTTATCCTTAAATGTCTATCAGGTCTGAGTTTAGTTCTTCTCTGTGCCTACATGTCCCTGCTATCCCTGTTTTGTCTCTCTTGTTAGATGCTGGTTGTACTGTTACTGGTTCTCCTATCTGGGGTTTATGGAGCTTTTTATTACCTCTGTGACAGTGGTATTTGGCTTGCTGTCACTGATGTTTAATGTGTTCTGTATCTTTCCCTCTACAGCTGACTTCATTATCTTTGGTGTCTAAAACTAGGTGATCTCTAATAAGTTAGTCAATAAGTATGCCATATTGCATGATGATGCTAACTGGTACAGCCTGGTTGCATAATGGTCTAGAGTTTGTTTTAGTTTTCCCTGATGTTGAAAATCTCTCTCTTATATTACATTTTTTTACGCATAAAGTAGTTTTATAAAGCATCTAAGATTTTAGTTACATCTTGCCTTTATTAGCTATAAATGCTAAGAAATGCAAATGCATGGAGATATATGTGAAAACTAGAGCTTCTTCAGGACTTCATGGATAAACTATCAGCTGGTTGTAAGACTGGACAAAGAAAGCATAGAAATCTGAGTGGCTATACTGAATACCACACTGCGTAAAGCCAGTTCGTGGCCATTATTGAAGTGACTCAGTACATATGGTCAGCCAAAATGAAAAATTACTGTAGTAAAAATGGTTTACACACCATGTTAAAAGCTGTGGTAAAAGACCGCGCAAAGGAATCCATTTGTCATGCACAACTACAAGTTTTACTGGTCCTGTAAATCCCAGGAATTATGCTATATCTTCTTGAGCACTATCTACTGGCACCTCATCTAACTATTTCCATATATACAGACTAGATCTGGTCAAAAGATTGGAAAACATCGATATGTCAAAATTGAAAGGTTCTGTGGGAACATGGCCACTTCAACACAATTCCAACAGAAATTAGCCAGGATAGGCAGGGATGGTGTCCCTAGCCTCTGTTTGCCAGAAGCTGGGAATGGGCACCAGGGGATGGATCACTTAATGATTACCTGTTCTCTCCTTCTGGGGCAGCTGGCAGTGGCCACCGTCGGAAGACAGGATACTGGGCCAGATGGACCTTTGGTCTGACTCACTATGGTCGTTTTTATGTTTCCTGCCAGCTTTCCTGCCCAGCTCTATGGCAGCTCTGGCAGGCTCCTGGGGAGGCAAGATCCTGAATGTTTTGGGAGCTGAAGCTCACAGATCTTTGGCAACCTGACCTCTGAGGGCTTCCAAGGTCTCAGCTTCTTGAAAGCCCACAATCTCTTGGAGCCCAGGCTCCCTGCCTGGCAGGCTGCTGAGGTTCTGGCCATTACTGGGAACTTTGTAAATGTTTTCAAAAGGTCAAAACAAAATGTTGTGTCAACTTTTTAACACAAAACTTTGGCATTTCCATTCCATGGGGATGTGTCATTTTTACATTCCCTTTTGGGACAATTTTTTTTTGCAATTTTCTAATTTCTCACAGAAAACAAATTCCAGTTGATGACCCACTCTAATACAGACATAGAGCATGCAATAGCATGCTGTCATGCTGTCTGGAGTGACTCACAACAGAGAGTGCCAACCTCAGAGCAGACTGTCAGGAAGTAGGGCAGAGACTAGGGTTGCCCTCCTTGTTTCACTGGGATGCTCCTGGGATCAGGCCCTATCTCCTGGAGGCTACTGACACCAAACCAGGAGATTTTAGGTGCTAAATGTCCAGCAGCGCAGTGGAGATAAGACAGGCTTCCTGCTTGCCCTGGCCCTGGGCTGCTCCCAGAAGCAGCCAGCACATCTCTGTGGCCCCTGTGTGCTGCTCTCACACCCAGCACCAGCTCTGAAGCTCCCATTGGCCAGGAACTGCAGCCAATGGGAGCTGTCGGGGCGGTGCCAGCAGGCAGGGGCAGCTCGCAGAGACCCCTGGCCCCCTGCCAAGAGCCGTTACTGGAGGGATGTGATGGTCACTTTTGGGAGCTGCCTGACGTAAGCTCCACCCACCCTCTCAATGCACCCCATCCCCTGCCCCAGTCCTGAGCCCACACCTGCACTCAAACTCCCTCCCAGAGCCTCCACCCACCCCGGACCCCAACCCTCTACCCCAGGTTCAGCCCAGAGCCCCCTCCCACACTCTGAACCTCTCTGCCCCACCCCCCAGCCCAGAACATGCACCGCCTCCTGCACCCCAATTCCTTGCCCCAGCCCAGAGCCCACACCGCATACTCAAACTCCCTCCCAGAGCCCGACCCCTCACCCCCTCCCACACCCAAATTCCCTCCCAGAGCCCACACCCCCTCGTGCACACCAACCCCCTCCCCCCAGGCTCAGTCCAGAGCCCTCTTCCACACTCCATACCTCTCATCCCCACCCCCCCAAGCCCATAGCCTGCACCCCCTCCCACACCCCAATCCCCTGCCCCAGCCTGGTGAGAGTGAGTGAGGATGGGGAGAGCAAGTGATAGAGGGAGGGAGGGGGCTGGAGTGAGTGGGGGTGGGGCCTTGGGGAAGGGGAGGGGCAATTGTGTTTGGGTTTGTGCGATTAGACAGTTGGCAACCCTAGCACAGACCCAAACTTGTTGTGTTCTGAATTAGATTGCACCTACCCAGTAACAAGTGTAAACTCTTAAAGCACTATAACCGTCTTATCATGGAGTCACAGACAGTCCCTTTGGGGATTCCACCCAGACAAGATGGACTTAGTGATAGATGGTTGCTATACATCAAAGATCACAAAATATTCAGGTTGCTCCCAATCCCAAGAGACTGGTCACTTATCCCAGGTCAAATCCGTACCTTAGATCTCACACCAAAGACAATGCTTGTACTCAATCCTGTAGTAAACTATCTACGGATTTGTTAACTAAGAAAAGAAATGAGAGTTATTACAAGATTAAAGCAGGCAAACATATATACACAAATGAGTTACAGTCTATGATTTTAAAAGGTGACAGATTTGTAGTAATCTGTCAGTTCTGAATGCCTTTTAGTGCTAACTCATGTTGACTCTGGGAATTTCTGCTTCTGTTTCATAGCTCCAGCCCTGTGAGAGTCCAAACAGAAAGATCCAAAATTTTCTTGTCAGCTGTTTTTATTTCCTTCTTTCAGAATTCAAGCGGATGGGAGGAGTCCTTTTGTATGTAGCCTCTTCATGGGTATGAGGGGGCAATTAACAAAGTCTTTGTATTATGATGTCCCAGAATGGCCCATTTAGTTTTAATTGGCCTTCTTGATGGGCAGAAGACAATCCTTCTTCACTAGGTTCACAGTTTCAGAACAAACATTTTTTACAGTTACAAAGCAAACAAATTAAATATTACCGTATAGCATGTGGTGATATTATAAGTTAGTGCAGGGGTTCTCAAACTGTGGGTTGGGACCCTCTCAGAGGGTCACAGAGTTATTACATGGGGGGTTGCAAGCTGTCAGCCTCCACCCCCAAATCCCACTTCACCTCCAGCATTTATAATACTGTTAAATACAAAAAAAGTGTTTTTAATTCATAAAGGGGGTCACACTCATAGGTTTGCTGTGTGAAAGGAGTCCCCAATAAAAAAGTTTGAGAAACACTGAGTTAGTGCATGCAGCAAATTACAAGCATTTCATAAAAGTCTAAACACATTCTTACAATTCTAATAACCATCTTAACCATACTAACACACAGGTGAAACAGACTAGTTTCCAGCGATTAATCTGTCACTGCTTGACTGAGTCCTAAAGCCTTGGCAAGAGTTGGCACCTGGTCTGCTAGCATCACACATGCACTCCCATTTTCTCATGCTGATTCAGATCTGATGGTCAGGGGTGGGATGGAATAATGTCCTGGTGCTGCTACTGAGCATAAATGCATACCTGAGGCTCCTTGCAGTCAGTCTAGTGGGTCAGCCAATCAGGTTCTGCCGCAGCCCAGCTGGGTTCATTAACTGGCCTGAGGGTTGAGTTGGCAAGCCTCAGGCTCAACTGAGGGAATTCAGACCCATATTTCCTGACACCTCCAGCCTTCCTAGCATCAAAAGAGGCTAATGACACCTACAGTGCTATCTTACAAAAGCCCCTGAACTCCAGGTGCACAGAGACTTTGAGTGTCTCTACCCCTGGGAAGGGGGCTACGCATTTGCCCCAGCTCCTCTCCGGCCTTTCTAGTTTAGCCAGCCCATCATTCTGTCTGATAGAACTGTAAAAAGACATGAGATGAGCTCAGTACAGGAATTCAACTAATCTAATCTAAAGTGTCTACTTAATTTTCATCCTTTTCACCTAACATTATGCATTAGAAATCTGACAGAGGGCTCTGTCAGACTGAACTATTGAACTCAGAGTGGCAAAAGTCCCTTCCCAGGCTAGAGATTTAAATCATTTTCAAAGTTAATTTCCGGCTCCCAGATGGAGAACAAATCTAATCGAGTTTACTTCATTCTTCTGACAAACAGGATAATGTTGTTTGCATACTCAAAAAGGGAACATATCCTAGAAGGCAGCATGGAGACTCACATTACAGCAGACAACAAAGATAATCCTGAAATGTACCATATGTGGATCTGAACGTGAATAGGAATTTGGGTTTAACCTGTTAGATCGTTTAGGTCTCCTGGTCACCCCTTTCTAAAATGAAATTATGCATTGTTTACAAGTGAATAGGGCTCACCGTATACTGAAAATATTCCTTAAAAGAAAAAAATCCTTCCTGGATCAGAGAAAACTGGCTATGTTGTCGGGGTGAAATCCTGGCCCTCTTCGAGTCAATGGGAGTTCTGCCAGAAATTCACCCTGAGGATCAAATCCTCTTTAGTGACAACACTCCCAATAAGAACTGAATCAGGCTTTTAGAGTAATTAACTTCGTTCGTACAAGGTATAACAGAAGTGTTATTCACAAGATATAGCTTAAAATAAAACTGGCTAAAATAACATTTGAGTCATTGAATTACAATTACAGCACTATCAAAGATAGGAAATAACCAGTGTTAATTTTCTTAATTTAAGAGCTGGGAGATTCTATTTAAATCTGTGTTCCTGCGATCTCATTGAAAAAAATCTCACAACTGCTGCCAGTTAGACATGAGTTCCTAAGTCTCTCAATTGTGTCCTTTGTCAGTAACAAAAGTGTTCCCAGTGAAAACAGCAGATGTATCATTAGGTCTGTTTGAGGTAGTTTAACAATTACTGCATTTTTCCCTGTTTCAGCCTATCACATGTGACTTTGTGTTGTTCTCTTGGACAAGCAGATATTATAGTTTAAAACTGCTGAAAATACTTAAGTAGCCAAGTTACCTCAACTGTAATAGGCAAACTGTTATTCAAGTCCATGCATAAACCAAATGTGCTTTGCTATGGGCTTAAATCCTAATTTGTATTTAACTTTTATTTCTTTACTGTTTATCTGTGTTTTATATGTAAGTAAATAGGCAAATTACACACGCAGTTGTGAAGTTTTTAGGCATAGTGTTTGATATCCCAGACAAAAAGCTTCATCTAGCTGGATTAATGGTGAAAGAATATACCAGTAACTGAAGGGTAAAAGTCCTTGCCCAAAAATTCTAGATATAAAAAAATCACCTTACAAAGTCAGAAGTTTGAGCCTTACAAGAAATTTGAACGTTTCCAAGTTTGGTAGTTCGCAGTTAATGTAACCAGAACAAAACTACCTTAACTCTGCCCCATCAATGCTTCCATCCTTACTCCTTTGTCTCCCTGATACGTCCACTTGAAAGGTTTGAGAGGCTTTTTGGGGAGCTACAAAAGCTACAGTTCCTGGTCAGCCTGAGCACAGAAGATTCTCCTATGTAGCTTCCCCAACCTCAAACCAAGCCTTAGGGAGGGAGGCTCATTGGGGAACCACACAGACTTAATGATACCCTCAGTCTAAGTAGGGTCCCCAGCGTCAAAAAAGCCTACATAAACTCCTGTATCCCTAAAGGACCACACTGGATCCTTGGCCACCATTGACCCAGAATTGGTTCTTCACAATCCTTGCAACTCCAAACAGGCTAGTCAGCATTGGATACATCAGCACAAACTCACCAGGGCTAGCAAGCCTGATAAAGTTCACAGTTTGCCCCAATGAGCCTTGTAAAATTCAGAGGTGATTATTTCCTCTTGATCCCAAGAGTAATGGATAGTGGAGAGAACCCACACATTTGTGGGTTCTTCCCTTCTGTTGTCCTCCATGGACCCACAGTATGACAGGAACCCCCCACCCCTTGATTTCTTTCCCTCGGAACTTGTTTTCTCCTCTCCCTCAAGGTTTGCAGATGTGCAGTAGTTGATCTTTCTTCCTTAGGACATGTCCTGGAATGTGTATAGGTGCAGTGAATTGGGAAACACTCTACTCTCCTTCTCAGACCTAAGGAGGGAACTATTTCTCCGATGGCTGGTTTCTTCTGTTTCCCAGCCAACAAGCCAAACTGAGCTTACTGACTCCCCATGGCCCATGCTGACATTGCTATTTACAATGATAATGACTTTTAAAATAAGAATCCAATTAAATAATCTTGGGTTATGTTAATTACTTCTAAACTAGATGAATCTAGGGAACAGCATTGCCAGATAAGAACACAGCTACATGTTGAAGAAGTAGTCTTCATAAGAATATACACAGATAAACATAAAGCTGGACCTTTATGCTATGGATGCTATGGCAGAGGGGACTGGAATTTCCACTGGAGTTCATTGGGTCTTCTGCAAGTGCACCAGCAAGAGCAATTTCATCTAAGCCTCTTTAGCGGTATGTGGTGCAGGAATGTTAAACACAAGTATATACACAGGTATTAGATATACTGTGCATTATGGTGTAGTGTGGATTGGCAGGTCCACAAGTAGTTAGTGTACAGCTTTTATTCACAAGGGTATACATGAGTATTTTCTGCAGCTGTTATATGGTGTTAAGTATGCAGTGTTATTTACTCAGTATGTAAAGGAGACTGAAGTCTTTCTGGATCTAGTACTATCTAATTTTAGCTTGAGGTCATTGTCTGTCTTTGTTTCCTATGCATTATTAGTATTTCACTACCTCAGACTGGTTTGAGGAATAATTGATACAACCTGATATCTAATCAATATATTGCAACAATAGATTCAGAGGATCCAAGGCCAGAAGGGAACTGCCTGATCATGTAGTCTGACCTCCTGTATAACAAAGGCCAGAGAACTTCCCCAAAGGTCATATCTTTTAGCAAATTATCCCAGGATAAAAAAATTGTTAATGATGCAGAATCCACCACATCTCTTCATAAGTTATTCCAATGGTTAATTATTCTTACTGTTAAAAATGTACACCTTGTTTCCGGTCTGATTTACTTTGGTGTTGAAAAGGAGCTTCTAGATTAACAGTCAGTTTTCTCTCTATTTTTTCAAAAACAAATCTCATCAGGGAGTATTGCCTTGGTCCAGTCTGCTGTCTACCATGAGTTAGTTGAAACTTATGCATTTCATTGCCTACAGTTACAGTGTTCTGCACAATCAGAAGCAAATTGTCCATTTCTGATTGAGTTCCAAGAGCAATATAGCGTGATCAATTGATTCTCTTTCCCTAAGAAACCCTGGTGACTCTGATTCTAGACAGACCATTTGTTTAGTGGCAATAGTGGAATGGATGGGAACAGGCCTGATAATGCTGCTGCCGCTACTAGGCTTAGATAACCAGATGATAATAGGACTGAGTTTCTTCAGCCAGCTTCATAAACAGTCTTCTCCTAAGAAAGATATTTCAAAATGGAAATCAGAACATAAAAAGAGAATTTTACTAGCTGCTGTAGGTATTTTTGGAAGGAGCCAATAGTGTTCCAAATGCAAGAAAAATTGGATTGGCTTAAAAGGTTGCATGAATGAGAATGTGTTATTATGATCTGTAAGAAACATTATGTTCTTCAAACCACGTGGTTCATTGCCTCTTCCACTTCATTATTTTGCATTTCTAGAAAACAGAAAAATTTGCTGCAGACATAGATGCTGGGACCCCCTGGCTTTAAGTGGTTTCCATCATATACAGGGTTTACAGTTTGGTTCAGTGGCTCTTAGCGCCACCACTATACAAATTGTTCCAGAACCCCTGGCTGCAGATATCTGAATGTCATTTGAAAGATGAAATTCCACACGACAAATTCACAGCATGCAACAGAAGAGATGGAATCCTCATTGCTTTGACTAGGATGCTCCTTCCAGGCAGATGGTGTCCACTCACCTTCCAAAAGCAAATTGAGATGATAATTTTTGCAAAAATGCAGGCAAGCCTAATATTTATAATATTTATCAGTATGCAGAAATTAGGCTTTGAGATTAGAAAGGAATAGTACAAAGAGCGTTATAATGTATTCCCTTGAACAAAAGGGCTAGATCAGGGATCGGCAATCTTTGGCACGCGGCCTGCCAGGTTAAGCACCCTGGTGGGCCGGGCCGGTTTGTTTACCTGTCGTGTCTGCAGGTTCGGCTGATCGCAGCTCCCACTGGCCGTGGTTCACCTCTCTCCCCATTGGCCTGGAGCAGGCTGCATGCCAAAGGCTGCCGATCCCCGGGCTAGATGAATGGGGAGAGGAGCACAGCTCCTCCTCCTTCTCTGCTAGAAACAGTGGGCAGCTCCTCTCCCTGGCTTAGGTAAGCAGTTCTCCCCTGCAGCTCCCCTCCTTCCTCCTGGGCTTGTTCAGAAAGAACTGCCTATCCTGTTTCAATCTACTTCAATAACTGCTTATATGCTAGCAGCAAAGTACTGCATCCTCAAGTGGTTATCAGTAAAACTACTTCACTCCTAAAGGACCTGCACCTACTCCCATTAAAATCAATGAGAAAATGACCATTGACTTCAACAGTGTAGAATTGCCCCAACATAAACCTGGTAATGTACAGGGAGACTTTGGCAAACCAGTAAAGTGCCTGAAACCACTATGGCTTATTGTTAAAGGCAGCCTAGTCAGCAAGCTGTAAATTGGCCATTCAGCATTCTCAGCTTGACCAAGGGAGCGGGGGAGTTTTGGGGTGCCACCGAAAGGGCAGCTTGACCCCATGTCCTTCCTGATAAGAATTGTGTTGAAGTTGCTGATACATGCATTTTAAAAGAGCAGGATGTACCCCCGGAATGTCTATTGGGGTCTCAAGGCTGTAAACTCTGGAAAAACCCACACCTGGTTAATCAATAATCAGAAGGAGCCTCTTGCTTGACCATTGAAACTGCTTACTTTACAAGTTTTCTTTAAGGGACATGTCAGTCTATTACTAATGTATAATAAGAGGAAAAGGTGTGAGATAGTTGGACTCTTTTTGGACTTACCCTCTGGATACACCTTGCGGTTCCCACCGGCAGACGGAAGATTTGGCCACGGGAAGCCTGCTGCTGTGTCACTAGAGAGCCACACTCAGCTTTGGTAATTATCATGCGTTGGGGGTGTTTTACTAATCTTGTTGCGGACTAAGTAAAGCTTAGCTTTAAGTGAAAGCACTCATGCATTGTCCTGTTTGTGCCTGCCATCTATTGGTCGGATGGCCATGTCTCCCCTGATTTATTTCCTGACACCACCTCGCACAGAGTAAAAGTTACCAATAGCTTTGGGTTGAAAGAACCCCGGGTAACAGTTACAAGGATACATCTGTGCAATTTCCCCCTACTAAGTACAATAAATGCTGTACTGCAGATAGCATGGTAACATTCATTCTCAAACGCACAATTGCATAGATTTTCATGGCGACTACAGAGTCATGAAATACATGGACACGGCGATGAGCTTTTTTTTTTTTTTAAAGGAAAATATTATCACTCTAGGGGAGAACTAGCCTCTGTCAGTTAGAAAAGGAATCCTTTCTATTAATTGTGAGAACAACATTTCAACGTGTTAGTAAAAGGGGGGGGGGAGGAGGAAAGGAGGTTACTGGAAACAAATTTAATATCAATTGACCTTCCATTCTTTAAGAAAAAAAATCTTTTTTCATGTCAGTCCTGTTTTCTGTAACTGCAATGACTGGCTTAATCAATAGTACAACCAAAGATGTACAAGATCTACAAGATGTACAATTTTTCCACACTGCCACCACTTCCTCCCAGGAGAGACACTAATTAGACAAAATAGTGAAATTTTCAAGGATCATTAAACCCACTGTGCAGTGCTGCAGAAAGTTAGTATTAAAATAAGTGCCACAGGCAAAATGCCTGTGGCCTTTGTTAAGATGCATTTACCTCTGCATTCAGAGACTGTTGGGAATCTATCCTCTAGGAAACAGTAAAACAAATAAAAAAAGCAGGTCCTAATGAAAAAATGCACATTATTTTATTACAAAGGAAAAGGCAACTATTTTAGGTCAGCAGGCATTCTGTGTAAAACAAACAAAAACAACCCAGAAAGAATGTTATGTTGACTTTTCAGTACATTTGTAATAAAGAGTCAGGAGCAGGTATCCTTGAATGAATGTTAAGTCAGTTCAATTCACCTTCCTGAATTTAATACTCCCCATCAAAATTATTCCTTACCAATGTGCTCTTTTGAAACTTGTGAAAGTAACAATGTATGGATATGGAGCTGACATATTTAAAGCCCTTGACAGCTGAATTTATTGTCGAATCTGCTGAGCTAGCAGGGTGAAGAGCAGTGGACAGTTTCCTATACTGCTGGGGCCAAGGAAGAGAGGAGACACACCCCATACACAAGCTTCTCTACTATAGTGAAAGTATGGGAAAGATTTAAGAAAAGTGATTGATGGAAGCGAGATTAGGTGGCTGAAGACCTCAAAAATAAGTTCACAAGGAGCCTCACATATTCTAATGCGATCACTATTCTATTCACACCCTATGCAGGATAAGTAAGTTCTGTGGACTTTATTGCCTCTTAATTTATCTGTCACTGGTGCTTTGTTTGAAAAGCTATGTATTTCATTTGATATAGTTTTAGCCACCTATACCCCTCTTTATAATGGCAGATCAGTGAAATGCCCTGTTGTATGCCAGATTGCACAAGGTGCTAAAGGCAGATTTTAAAAATGTATTTCCTAATGATGCAGATAATTACCTACTGGGATTTCCATAGGCATCTAGGCCCAGGTCCTCAAAGGTATTTAGGCACCTAGATCCCATTGATTTCAATAGGACTTTGAAACCTAGGTACTTTTGAAAATCCCACTCTACTAGGCACATAAATAGTTTAGAAAATCAGGCCCTTAAGGCTTAGTGAGATGTTGAGCACCTTCTCAATGGGAATTCAGGGCACTCAGCACCTTGCAGGATCAGGCTTTTCCGACATGGCTGACATCATGGTAATAGTATCACTGGTCCTGCTAATGCAGAGGCACAGCAAAAGGGAGAAATTGCACCACTTTTCCTAAATGAAAAGACACTGAGAAAAGTCCATTTCACTGCATATGAAATGGACCCAGGTTCCTCTAGTTGGTAAAACTTTACGAAGTCTGTCTCCCTTATAGAAAGAGATAATCGAAGCGCCCTGAAGAGAAGCCAAGCTAGCAGCAATCCCCAATGTTATCTTGCATGTCTCTGAGGAAAACTGGGGCCTGACACTCCCTTCAGCTACCTCCTGCAGCTGAGTTGCCCCATACTCACAGTTCATCAAGTGGCAGCTCTTCCCACCTTCCAGAGAGTCTTCTTCTGTGTCCAGGTTCTTATATCGGTGCCCATCATTGTCATATCTACATGCCTTAAGGACAATAGCTCCTCAAATCTCTGAGAGATTTTCACAGGAGGAAGCTGCTTGACTTGCTTCCAGCTCCTAGAACTGCATAAGTGGGGAAAATACCCATACTATTACTGGAAAAGGCTCTTACTCGAAAGCAGGAGTATAAATTTTTTCACAGTAGCTAGTAGCAACGATATACAGTACTAGGGGCTTTGGGGCATCCCACCTAGTATGTAGTTAGGCTGCCAGGAGACAACCAAAATGAAGTATGGAGTGTTCAGGCAGCAGGAGTAGGTGGCTAGGTGCAGAGTGATGGGCTTCCCCTTGAAGACTCACGTGCTTCAGCAGACAAATTCATGTTTGGTCATGTAACCCACACAACCTAAACCCTACAGGTACTGTTCAGCTGTAATCATGCCCCTTTCTTTTATTTTTCTTGTTAAAGACCCACATTAAAAAGACAATTTATAGCTCACTGATTTCATCTCCCTCCTGGGTGTATTAAGGAGCATATTAGTGTTTCTTTGCCCCTTGTTAAATGTGTAAAACCCTTTCTCATTCCCCCTTCCCCTTTGACTACCATTAACTCATTCTGATTTTCTGCTGATGTCATCTTCTCCCTGAAAGTCGTAACTAACTCCCTTTCTTGGTTGGTCCCCTCCCTTATTTCCAGCACAGGTTCCCAGATACACAAAGCGTTTCTTTGATGTCACATTGACCAACTGTTCTTTAGACCCTTCTTTTGCAGAAGAATGTTAACTCTTGTGCCCTAATTCTGCTGTGTTGGAGGATGCCACAGCTTGCTTCCAAATTCACGGGATTTATGACGTCCTTCCAGTTCATCATGCACAGTTAGATTTCTTAGTTTTCCTCAGATTTACTCATTTGAAACAAGTCATCAGCTATGATAGGGGGCCCTGTGAAGAAACATACTACTATATAGGGTAATGCTATTTCCAAACAGCAGACTGAATTAGAGATTGATAGTGAAGCAAGATACACTAGACATGAGTGAAAGAAGTACCAGTGAATTACAAGTACAGCGCTTTAATGTGGCTTGTGTAGTTGCAGCAGAGCGCTGGGAGAGAGCCACCTCCACCTCCCAGTGCTGGTGCACTGTCTACACTGGTGCTTTACAGCGCTGAAACTTGCTGAGCTCAGGGGAGTGTTTCTGAGTGAGAAAGTTGCAGCACTGTAAAGTGCCAGTGTAGACAAGCCCTCAGTGAACATCATGTGTTCAGATTGTCTGTTTAGCTGCCTGGCACCATTGACAAGCATCAGTGACTGGTGGCCTTTGGTCACGTCTTTGAGGAATTTGATTGTGCCAACACTTATTCCTGGAAGGAAGGAAGGAAATGAGAAGCAAAACAGCAAGTAGAATCTCAGGACCCTGTGAAAAGCAACAGCTCTGGAAACATGGGCAGTTCATTTTTATTTAGTTATTTATGCATTTATTTCACTTTAAATTTAACTTGCAGGGATAGCCTGGTGAGATACACTTCTTGTTTCTGGGAGAGTTTTGTCAATAAAGTTTGTGAGCAAAGAATGCTCTGCGTACATATCTAGCAGACATATTTATAATCATGATGGTAAATGGAAATGTCAGGGGACATTGAACATAAATTGGCAAGCTGCTAAAAGAGGCTTGAGAAAATGTTGGCCAAAATCTCCATCACAAGTTTTAAGACTAGGATCCCAGAACTATGCACACAGGGAACATTGCTCAAAATTCCATCTTGCAAAAAACAAAACCCGTAAGTCACACCGGAGAAATTGGATAACTCACAAGGGGCTAAATCTGAGCTCTTTACTTTCACAATGAAATTATCATTAAAATGGCCTGGGGAAATGCATCTGTCAAAGTGACAGTTGCATATGGTCTTTGAATCATACAGTTGTTCCATATACTATATAATAGTGTTTTCCCATTTTAATCTTTCAGTGAATCAAAGACTGTGATGCAATGAAACTCATTCATATTTTAATTTATCTAAAGAGAATATAAACTTATTTTAATTGAAAACTTCCTGCATTGTTGTTTCATACATTTAAAACAGCGGTAATATAATTTATAGCTTGATAGGACATATTTCCAAAACAACCTGCTGTGAGTAATGAAAGTGAGTGCCATAGTTCAGCCACTGAATATCAAACACAGCCACGGGGGCTGATTTCTAAATCACTGCATGCATAATGATGGTACGGTGGAGTTACGGCTGGAGTAATACTGGAGTATTGTTGAATTACTGCATCTGCAAAACTTGGCGGGATGGACAAAAAAATCACTCTAAAATGGTCAAATTGTCATTTTCTCTCAGAGAACTTGCAGACAGTGATTTTGAACAGTTGTCCTCTGTCTAAAGAGTTCTGGAAAGTTCTGATCTAACATTCCTTCTGTTCACAGTATATGCAAGGATGATGGGTGGGGATGGGAAGAGATGAGATGTACTGAATTGCAGTGTCACAAATATACTGAAGAGACTCATCCCTGTGTCACCCTGTCCTCAAACCACAGTGGAGCCATGTATTTACTTTCAGGACAAAGAAAAGGAGGAACAAACTGACTGAAACTCAATCTAGATCTGGTGGAAGTGATGATGGGAGATTGGGGAGGAAATATCCAGTGAACATCACAACAATTATCTTTTGCCTTGTTTGAGAGGGGCATGCCCATCTTTTGTTAGTGATATTTGCACACAGGGGAATCCCCTTTCTGATGTTCAGCTGCTCCTGGGTTCCCAGGTGTGGTACCCAAGACTGTTTTGTGGCATTATCTGTGCAGGTGCCTTGAAAATGACTCAAGATACTTTTTTTTTAATGCAGAACAAATACAAACCTTTAAATCTAGCCCCAGATGCAGGGAAAGTTGTCGTCTGAACATTCTGGGCCATATTCTCTCCAGCTTCCCAGTTTTGTAGGTTACAGCAGAGATTTATTCCCTTTGAAGCATCTGGCATTGGCCACTGTCAAAATATAAGCTATTTGGCTGGCTGGACCATTGGTCTGCCCCTGTATGGCTATTCTTATGGAAGTCTGTCAGGGACTAGCTAGGTTTCCCTGATTCTGTGCATGGCCCTGGTCCTGGGGGCAAATTAGAACATCCAGAGGGCTGCTCCGAGATGTGTCAGCCAGAAACAGTACCAACAGCTCTATCTGCCAAGTGAATATAACAGGCGCACAGCAGGCTTGGATCATATCTGCTTCCCTCCTCCCAACATGTTCAAAATGCCCTTCACATCCAAAAACACACCTCCTATCTTTGATAAGCCTGCCCTGTGCTGAGGAGTGAAGGGACAGTGAGGTAGGAGCTGGCTCTATGCCTTCCCACACTTGGGGAAGCCAAACCTAAAATGCCATGGCTAACATCATCACCCTTGCACCAACTGTGTGCCAGGTTGGGTGTGTGGTCCTGAAGTTTATATCTATTATTCCCTCCAACAGCCAGAGCCACAGAATGACAGCTATGTTTGTACAAAGTTATGATTTAGTGGAAGTCTCTTATCAATTCGTGGGAGGGGATTAAAACAGATTGAAGGTGATTTGTTTTGAACAATCTTTGTTAGACATTGTATAAAGAAGGCTACTGCTGTATGTGAGACAGGACTTAAGTAATTACCTAATATAATTGAGGATGATCAGTGCAAATTTGAAAATGGCACCATTCAAACATTATTAAACTATTAGCTACAGTAGTGACTAGAGCTGATTGGAAAATTTTACAGGAAAACTTTTTTTTTCATCACAAAATGCCAATTCATTGAAACTGCAACAGTTCCCAGGAAAGGGTTGGTACCAGCAAATTTCCAAAGAAAAATTGAGGAAAAAAAGTTTTGAAATTGATGAAACAGTGAGATTTGACATTTTCTAAATGAAAAATTTCCATTTTTCAAGACAAAATGACTTTTCACTTAGAAATGTAAGTTAATTTATAGTAAAAAAATAGTTAAAAATTAGAAAGGTCAAAATCAAAATAAACCATTTCAAAATTATCAAAAGAAAATGTTTTATTCCCCCAATTTGATTTATTTTTTCAGGGGGGATTTTCAATGTGCAATTTTTTTCAAGATTTGGACTCTTTGTCTTGATTTGGGTTGGGAAAATTTTTCAAAATCTCAAAAATTCTCATGGATGGAAAACTATTTCCAGCTCAGCTCTAGTAGTTACCAAGGAAAAGTCAACAATTTCCACAGTTACCACAATGATATCTGCATTGCCCAGAGTTTTCCCTATACTTAGAATAATATGTTTTTATTGTAAGCATGTCAATGATTAGAAAATGAAACTGATTTTGTAATGCAAACATGCACTTAGTATATCATTCCTGCCTTCTTTACATTGACCTCCTGTGAAGTGGCAGATTTACTTTAAGTTGCTTCTAGGTGTTTGGAACAAGAGGAAAAGTAGTAATTTCTCCTCATTAAATGGTTGCATTTCTTTTCTTATAGGGAGAGCTAGATTGTGGGTTTTAAGAGATAAATCGGTATATGGGATGGTGTAGAGCCACATGCCCCAGTATTAGCACTGGACAGACTGCAGGAGAAATGTGTCTTGGAGAAGAGGTACATTTACCATTGATGCTGCTTCTTGCACAAAGGGGCCCTGATCCATTAAATATATGGAAATCAGATTGCTCCCCTTGGTGCACCAGCACCATTCCACAGCTGTTATAGAGAGCAGAGGTGGTGATGGGGCTATAGATGAACAAAATGTAGGTGCTTTTCTTTTTTTTTTTTCATTGAAAAGGTGTGGGGGACAAGGAGCTCAATTATATCACTAGCATCTGCCAGTGTTCCCGTTCACATAAGTACATTCATACTAGTATACAAGCATTTTAAATCACTCTTCATACTGTTACTTAAGTCCTTTAAATATTATGTACTTTGTACTAATATTTAAGTATATTTTAAAGATACTTAAAGTATATGTATTGCTTTTCATCTGCAAGTACTTTTTCAAAATAGTTTTTTGCAACAACCACATCCCTCCCATCTGTCCCAGGTTTTGGCTGGCCCCAGAACCCACTGTACCACCTTGGGAGCTTCAAACCCTCAGTTCTGGCTGCCAAGGATTTTTTTCTCTTGGCCCTGCTGTTGCCCCTTTAAGGGAGGAAGGTGACCCCATCCCCTTCACTTCTGATTGGTCACTGCAAACAGCCCTGGAGAGGCTCACTCCCGAGCCCAGCAGCAGCTGGGAGCCTCTACCAAGAAGGAACAATCTTCAGGACGATACGAATGAAGATGATGCTGTTATTAAAATAAATGCCCATCTCAGGGAAGGATATGCTGCCTGTACATAATATTGTTTTATATACATAATGGAAATGAAATGTATACATTTATTTATATTTATAAGAGGTTTTTATGGTTATGTGTGTATATGAATATAATGTCATTGTTGCTCTTTTTCTTTCTCTTCCCCTATATGCTTACGGTATATTGTTTAGTTAGTTGTCCATATATTGACTAAACAACTGCAAAGAAAAGGGAGTTGAAAGTACTGTACTTCCACTTGCACTTTTACTTATAAATACATAAGTACTATTTCTAAAACATAGTTATAGTTTTGCTTATATAAGCAGTCCTGTAATGGTGTACTTACTACTTACACTTAAATCTTTTTTATCAGTACTTACGGCAACACTGGTGTCTACATGGGTATGCAGCTCCATGTGTGTGTGCGTGGCGACGCCAGTTCATGCACTCGTATATATAGCATTCCATGTGTCCTCTCCCACTGTTCTTTGGCCCCCTGTTGTTCATGTGCTCTGTCATCCCCCTGCACTGTGTCCCCTCTCAGATCACTTGTCTCCCATTATCCCCATGCTCTCTTTCTTCTCACGCTTTGGGTCCAGTCTTCCCAATAAAAGGTATCTGTTCCTCTCCCAACAGTACCTACCTCTGGGAAAGCAGAACTAATGGATTTCCTCTCCCACACAATCCTCCTCAAAGCTCCCCTCCAGTCATCTCAAAGCCATTCCCCAACACAAACTATTGCCAATTGAAAGCCAAAAAGATGTCATCCATTAGAATGTTGGGCAGCCACAAGGACACCAGGAATATTTTACTTGCACAGATCCAATATTTGGTATGTGACATGATATATGGAGCCTGGGCAAGTTGAGAGTGGAGACATGGACAAATGGTCTTCTCTAAAAACAGCCCCTGTAGTAGCAACTCTATGAGAGGCTCACACAATCCCTGCACTTCCCAAATCATAGAGAGAGCTGACACTGCTTTTTGATGCATCCCTTGCACAAGCTTACAAGTGGGGGGAGGCAGCAGGGAAACTTCTCACTTACCCTCCCTGCACCTGCATGGTGACACACAACTTGCTCCTCTGAGCAAGGCTCAGGTCTTGATTGCACCCTGTAAGATTATTTCAGGAGCTGAAATGGAGAGCACCAGGCACATTAAACATCTAATGATTTATGTAGACCTAGGCTGTATTTCACACTAGGAATCAGGCCTCTAAACACTACTATAACACAAAGAGTAAACAACTGTGTGCAGATACGTGTGTGATACTCTACATGTTCAAACAGTCAGAAGATTAGCACAGGACCCTTAGCTTCCAAACTAAAGCACGTTTCACTGCTGTGCAATAAGGGCATGATACAACTGGCCTGTATTTTTTTTTAGGTTCTTATTTTGGCTCCTGTTGTGTATAGGAATTCAGTAATATCCTTTTAAATAGTTTGGGAGCCTTCTATTGGTCCTTCCTGTCTTCTTTTGCAGAAGCCACCAGACCCTAATGGAGCAGTGATGTATATATGCTTCAAGGCCTTGTATGTCCTTATATTGTTAGTAAACACGGTTACTTGGAACTCACCTGAATCTATGTGTAGTTTCTTCACATTCTTAGTGTTTTGTAGAGAGCAAAGACAGAACAGCATCACCATGCTATTGAAGCACCTTGAAATCAGGACAGTTCCAGGCCTGCATTAACAACTTTGGCTCTGCTCCTACGGTGTTTACTCAGGCAAAACGTCCACTGGCTTCAGTGGGAGATGTTCCTCAAAATGAATACAGAACCAAACACCTTGGGAGCAAATAGGAATTGCCACATGTGCACTGAAGCGTCTCTTTAGAAAGAAATAACTCTTCAGCTCAGCGTGATACGAAGAAAACACAGAAAACAGTTTGTCCACATCAGGGACTAAGGATCTCGTTATTTTTATTTTAGAGGGGCTCAGATACCACAGTGATTGGCACAATAGAAAACACACAGAAGCATCGGAGAATTCCAGCCTCTCTCACTATGACAGCTACATTAGGAATACTACAAAAAAAAGGATGATGTAAGGAAATGGATGAAGGTGGTTTTATGAGCATATTTTAAAATGTTTGGTTTGGGTGTTTGTCTATACTGCCAGCTTTCACCCACAAAAAACTATTAACTGTGGGGAAAAGAATAGCTGTGGCCTTATCATTGCACCATTATGGAAAGCTTTAACAGTCTTTCAAGGACAGAATCCAAGTGGATTCTGTAATGTGCTCTGTAATGGCAGGGGTCTGATCTCGGGTCCAGTGATGTAAATCCAAATAATCTATCTGTGAAAGCTAAAGGTCCTCCTGTGCTAACAATCTTGTTCTCAGTGCAATTACACCAGTGGAACTGAGATCAGAATGTGGCCCATTGTATTTTCCCTCTTACTATTCTTAAAAATGCTATTACTTTTAATCCTCAATTTTATCAGTCCCTCCACATGCCAGCCTGATGTTTGCAGGCTGACCAAGATGGATCTTTATTTTTAGTCAAGGTTCTCCTTTAAAACACCTTGCCAGCATAATGTGTATCTGTGTTTGATTATCTAATCTATGAGCAGATCAGTCCTCTCAGGAAAGAATGTTAACTTGCTCCCAAGAGAGCAGAGTGGTTGTTACACAGACATGTATCTGCATCCATCTCTCTCTTGCATCTTTGCGATTCTGCTAAAACAGATTAGATAGATAACAGCAGATAGCAATGCAAAATACTATCACAGCTTTCATCTGTGGATCTCAAAGCACTCTTCAAACATTAACTAATTAAGCCAAATAAGTCTGCAAGGTAAATACCACTATCAACATTTTACAAATGGGAAAACTGAAGCACGGGAAGGTTAAATGACTGGCCCAAGGTCATACAGCAAGAAACAGCAGACCCACAAATAAAACTCAGATCTCCTAACTGCCCATCCTGTACTTTTAACTATGAGACCTGGGATCAGCAACCTTTGGCACATAGCCCATCAGGGAAATCCGTTGGCAGGCAGGGATGGGTTGTTTACCTGCAGCATCTGCAGGTTCAGAGATTGCAGCTCCCAATGGCTGCGGCTTGCCGCTCCAGGCCAATGGGGGCTTCAGGAAGTGGCACTGACCACTCTTCCCACAGCCCCCATTGGCCTGGAGCGGCGAACCACAGCCAGTGGGAGCTGCAATCGGCTGAACCTGCAGGAAAACAAACTGTCCTGGCCCATCAGCGGATTTCCTTGACGGGCCGCATGACAAAGGTTGTCGATCCCTGTACTAGACCCGTCTTTCTTCCAAGGTGTAACTAATCTGATTGACTGACTCAGAAAGCTTGCCAGACCTTCCAAAAAGTTCCTTACAATTTATTTTTATTGTTAAGAATATTTTAATAATTAACTGGGAAATCTTGATTTAACCCTTTTAAACACTTGAAAATGTACATATAGTACATGTGGAAACAACAGAACATTTTCACAATGCTGCATGATGCTCAGAGAGAATAGTCTCAAAGTATGTGTGCTTAGTGTAAAGAAACCCCAATGCACTTGCCTCTGTATTTATGAGAAAACTCACCCTATATCAGCTAGACAGAGAATTCAGAGCTGAAAGCTCCTATAACCTCCAACTATCTAAACTGTATTCCATGATAGATTATTAAAACACTAGGTGAGGCTTATAAAATGATTCTAATCTACATTAACCACATCACTATTTACTCTTTAATTCCATCAACAAAGACTAAATGTGAATCAAGCAGTATCTGTACTTGATGTACAGAGAAAATCTCAGACTTGAATCAATATACTGTCTGTTGTCATAAGCACAACTCTGGGATTATAGAAGTAAAAATTGCTTTCTCTGTTTGGCTGACTGAGTTCATGAACTATCCTGTCCACTGATTAGAAACCAGATCATGCTTTCCTTGGCATTTATCCAGTGGCTGTCTGGTATGAAAGGGTAAAAAAAAGCACATATAGCCTACCTCTGCAAAAGTAGAAAGGCCAGTGAGTCACATATCTTGGGTGCCTGAGGCACAAAAAATGCTGTTCTCTTCTTCTTCTGGTTACTTTCCATCTATACTGTTCTGTGGGAATGCTGGACTTAAGGTATCAACCTGTATTAGTGAGGGGGGGACTTCATTGTAAGATGCTTAAGTGCGGTACTGCAGACAGCATATGAAGTCAGACGTCTCGGAATCCTTTTTTTATTACTTCTCACCTACTGTGCACACCAGAAGTGCCACCTGGAAGACTAGGACCCAGTACCAGCTGATTTGCATAAATATGAAAAGGAGCGTGGGCTGAGACGAGGTCTTGGATTCAAATAAAGCTGTTAAAGAGGACAATTGTTTAGGCTAGTGGTTTTCCAATAATGCCATCCATTCTTTTGCCACATATTGATCTCAAATGTTCTGATTTACAGGAAATTCCATAATTAAACAGCACAATAAGCACCTAACAAATGTGCTGTAAACAGTATTGCTCAATTAGCAATAGGTTTCTGTTAGTGTCTTTATTTTATTTTTATCACACTCTACACAAATCTCCTATTTTAATTGTGGGGGGGGGGGTGAATCTCAAAAGGCTCAAAGGATGAGTTTGGTCCAAATAAGCACCAGAAAGTTTGTATAGAACTTAATCCAAACATAGAGCCTGCCTGGTCATCCTTATACAACCAAAGCTTCCACTGACTTCAACAGGTCTTGCATAAGGACTGCAGGATGTGGTGCATATTGTGACCAGTTCCTCGTTTAACCCAAACTATTCTAGCTTCCTGAGGTTACAGAATGAGAGACGGATTGTGACTGACCTTTGTGGGATTTTTCTCCCCTTTGTGGCCCCAGTCACAGTCTATATTCCTGAATGCCATCTGTGCCGCCTCGCCCAATTTGGGGCTGCTCCCTCCTAGCCCCCTGAACGGCGCTTTGTATTTTAAATAAAGAGAAGGGGCTAAGGAAGGGGTAGGGACATGGGCCCACATCCTCTTCAGAGTGGCTTCTGAGAGGAGACCCTGCTGCACCATCCTAAGGGATGGTCCAGCTCATGGTCTTTGCTCTCTTTATAGCTCTGGGAGGGATTGGGCAACCCCTTTCATTTACAGAGGTTCTCCACCAACCCCAATCATGTCCTGTGCCTCCAGTGCATAATCTAATCTTTACGCTGGAAATTGATTGGCCTTATTTTGGAACCGTTTTTTATATGATATTTGGGAGCTCCCTGATTGCATCTTATTTCAAGCTCAGCTACAACTAGCCTTTTCCACAGAATTACAGCAATCCCCGTTCTATCCAGAAGCATGAAAAGCAGAATTGTCACAAAAATGAAAAATACATTTTAAAAATAAAGGTTTCACAACTTTTGCAAATCTAAAACTTTGGGTAACATTTTGTATTGGTTCTTACTTTAACCAAACCAATTCACCCATCTTTAGTTTCAATCTGATTGGTCGTGATGTGTCCAGCAATTCTGCAGGCCTCACTTTCATTTGTATATTTGCAAATCTCTGATTTATAGCATTAAATGCATCAGCCATTTATTTCCATAAATTCTTGCATTTTAAGACTAGAAGGGACCATTGTGTTCATCTAATTCAGTGGTCCCCAAACTTTGTCAATGCCCCCCCTTACTCCTCTTACCTGGTCCACACCCCCACAGGCACCATGGTCAGGGGCAGTGGCAGGGAGCAGGGCCGTGGTTAGGGCTGGGGGCAGGGCCAGAGTGGAGCTGGGGTCAGAGCAGGTCTGGGTGGTGCTCCCTACTTGCCCTCTGTAGGGGCTGGTCTGGACCCTGCCAGCCTCCTCCCCTCCGGCCAGTATTCCTCCATGACTCCCAAAGGGGACCACTCCATAGTTTGGGGTGAACTGGTCTAATCTGAACTCCTGCATATCACAGGCTAGAGAATGTCACCCACTTGTTCCTGCACCTAGCTCAATAACTTGTGGTGGAACTAGAGCATATATTTTAGAAAAACACCCAGGTTTCATTGAAAGACTCCAATTGCTAGAGAATTTACCCCTTCATGAACTACCCTAATGGTTAATTACTTTCACAGTTACAAATGTACAACTTATTTCAGTTCTTGACATCTAAACAGTACCAACCATTTTGATAGTCTTTTGAAATAGACAGATGTTTTACTTTTTCAAATCACAATAAGTTGCAGCTGTTAAGAGAACCTGGCAATTGTCTTGACGGCACTCAAAGGCAGACCACGAAGCAGGTCTTCATTAGGGCTACTGCATTATTTTTTCACACATCACACCACAGGATCCATGCTCAATCCTTAGTCTCGCTTTACTCAGCCAGAAATCTCACTGAAGTGATTGGATTTTTTTTCAGTAAAAATTGAGTTTAAGTCTCATGACTTCCTGAGAGATTATCCAAAGTAATGGTTGCGAGAAAATACATCAAGTCTTCAGGATGTGGCCCAGGATGAGCAAGTTTGCTATAAAACTACACACTGTACAGTCTCCAAACTTATCCAACTACTGTGAAAAAGATTTGTTTCACTGCCCTTAACATTATATACTTGTGAATAAGAGTGCCACACTGTTCCTACATTCAGTATTGTTTACTTTATACGCAGTTGGCATGAGTCCAATATTTTGATATTTGTAAAGACATTAGAAATATGCGATTTTTCAATAGATGTGAAAACAATAATATACAGATTCAATACACAATGAACAAGATAAACCAAATTATCCCCTTTCTTCTGCAGCCCCAGTGGAAACCTGCATGTTGCAAGGGATGTAAATCAGAGCAGAATGTGGCTCACTAGGTTCAGGCCATGCAGCCAAAATATATGGTGACCACAATAATGAATGTATCACTCTATAATTGTCTTTAGCTTAGATGTTGTAAAGTCATTGGTCACTTAGTGGATACAATTTCCAGGTGCACTGAGATCATAGTCAGATCAGAAATGGGAAGGCAAAGGTAGCTTGAAGCCACCTATAGTCCCTTTGGGGCCCTCATGCAAATTATTAAAACCTGCCCATTTCACCAGCCAGGGATCATGTTCTGGCCTCATCCTCTCGATCTCCATTATATTCCACTCCTAGAAATCCCCTTTCCTGTCAGACCCAACATGCCTTCTATGCTGAGAGTTAGCTTAAAGCCAACTCTCCAAATTCCCCTGCACTGGGCAATTCTGCATCAGCCTGTTCGATCTGGTTTAAGGTCCCCGATCTTAGTAACAGGATTTGGCCCAAACTCCTTTTTTAACAGTACATATGCCTAACAGCATCTTCCCAATGCAACTCTCAATTTTTTCCCCATTTCTCACGCCATACACATAATTCACCCAAACATGGGCTTGACAAATCCAGTTGCTTAGTTTGGACTCATCAGTCAAGAACAGTGATGATAGTGAGAAGGCTAAACGTGAAGAACATAAGAAAGATAATGCGCACTCATGAGACAAAAGACTGATTAAACAAAAAGATAACAGCATTGCAGTTAATATATTATAACCTCTGCAAAGACAGAACGCTGCCTCTTCCAGCCTTAACTCTCTCACTACCTCAACAGCAGATAATGATTTTTCAGAACAAAATTGAGAAGTCTGTGGTCACTGCAATAACTCACCATAATAAGAGCTTGATTTCTTTGTCCCATGGGCACGACAAAGAAACCTAATGCATTTTCCAGGATGACCTTTGAATATTTTCCTTGTCACTTTAACTTGGCTTAAAATATGATAAAGCAATTTTCATGAAGAAAAGAAAAGACTAAAAGCCATGTAATTCAACTCGCAATGGATTTTACAGGCCTCAATGGAATTAATTACTGAGAACTTGCACATGTAGTAATTAATTTCATGCAATTCAGCACCATCTGCAGATGCATTATTTCCTTTCAAAGCTACTATAATTGATGTAAAACTGAAATTGTTAGGAGTTTTTTAGAAAGCAAAAGCCTCTGCATTTTGTTTATGCCAAAACAATTAGATAAGGAAATTAAATATTATTTGAAAAAACTAAACTTTTTTTTTCTGAATAGAAAATGGCTTCCAGTTGTTGGTAAGGAAACTGCCTGCAAACAACACAGAACTATGGTGGATTCAAAACCTCTGTGTGACTTTAAAAAAACTGTTTTCTGTTTTTAGAAATGTTTATGACTTTTTGGAAGGAGTTATTTGTCAATCACAGGTTAAGTGTTGTTCATTAGATCATCAATTATTGTACCAGCTCCAAATAAAAGGTATTTATTGTATATATAGTGGGTGAAATCCTGGCCCTCTTGAAGTCAGTGGCAAAAATACAGTAGCTCCTCACTTAAAGTCATCCCAGTTAACGTTGTTTCGTTGTTACATTGCTGATCAATTAGAGAACATGCTCGTTTAAAGTTGTGCAATGCTCCCTTCTAATGTAGTTTGGCAGCCACCTGCTTTGTTCACTGCTTGCAGGAAGAGCAGCCCGTTGCAGCTAGCTGGTGGGGGCTTGGAACCACGGTGGACCGGCAGCCCCCATATCAGCTCCCCACTCCCCTAAGTTCCCTGTGCAGCAGCTGCTCAGCAGGCTAGCAATTGCCAGCAGTTCAGCTGTCCCTCCCTCCACTGCCATGTGCTGGTCCTGCCCTCTGCTTGGAGCTGCTCCCAGGAGCCTCCTGCTTGCTGTGCAGGGGAAGGGGGAAGAGGGAGGCTAATGTCAGGGTGTCCCCCTCCCCCCTACCCCTGGTCCCCCTCCCACTTACCCCTTCTCCATATAGAGCAGGGGAGAGACACAACAGGGCTCAGGATGGAGAGCTCTGGACGCAGCTGCTGTCTCAACTTCCTGATCTTTTTAAAGTACTTTTTATGTACTTTAGAGTGTGGTGTCAGCATACTTAAAGAGGCAATGCTCATCTCTCTCTCTCTCCCCCACACACATGGTGTGTGTCTCTGTCTTTGTTTGCCATGCTGTCTCCCCTCCCTCCATTCGTGCTGCCTTGTAGAGTGTGAGGCTACATTAACAAAAATGTGTTAACCCTTGACAGCTCAGCCGAATGCTAGTTCATCAGTTAGCAGCAAGGCATTCCTTGGGAAATACCTCACCCTCTTCCACCCTCTAACTTCACCACCTCAACCAAGCTTCACAATCACCATTGCTGTGTACAGTATTAAACTGTTTGTTTAAAACTTAGTTTTTTGTCTGGTGAAAAAAATTTCCATTTACATTACATCTTATGGGGAAATTGGATTAGTTTAACATTGTTTCACTTAAAGTCGCATTTTTCAGAAACATAACTACAATGTTAAGCGAGGAGTTACTGTACTCTATATTATTTATATATTACGAAGATATATCAAAGTTGTCTATATTTTGACTATTTCTCTGTATGTTGCTTGTCTTGGGACCAAAAAAAAGGAACTGAGAAGACATGGACTATTTTTCTTGTATTTTGTATCCAGTAGCCACTCTATTTATCTACCCCAGTTCAGGAAAAGCATTCCTTCTTCTGGAAGCATTTACTTAAGCTGAAAGCAATGGAAACTGTCTTAAGACCTTTCCTCAATTAGGGCCTTAGAGTCCAAGTGCTTTGGAGCAAGAAGTACTCCAATGGAGTACAATGGAGCACTACCAGGAAGCAGTGCTTGTTTTCAGGAGAGCACTTGTCAATTATTTGTATAACATTGGTATTTATAAGCGCCAACCGACAAAGGATAGGAGAAGCACAGGCACTACAGCTGGCGACTATCTGGGGTACAAGGGCTCTCAGACTCAATGGACCCTCCTCCTAGTTGTGCAACTATGCAAGGAATATTTACCACAGTCTAGTCTATACTTTTCATCTTATACCAAATATCCACTTAACTCTCTAGGCTAATAGAGAAGACACAGAAAATAGCTAAAAAACTATGTTGGGCGCTAAAGGCAACATAGTCTTGACATCCCTTTCAGGATTTTCTCATTTTAGAATGCTATAGAACAGCCCAGGTGAGTTTTTTGAAATATAATAGTTTATCAAAACCAAGGTGGGAAGAATGCAAACACAGTAACAAAGACAACAAGTACCGCTATCACTCCAGGAGCAACTACTTTTAAACAAACCAAACAAGAATATGTTTAAAAAAAACCCTGTAAAATCTCACAGAATTCGAGCAAATACTGAACAAAAGGCACTGACGCCATGAGTGCTCTGGGGCTGGAGCACCCACAGAAAAAAAAATAGTGAGTGCTCAGCACCCACCAGCCACCAGCTGATCAGCCATTCAGCAATGGTCAAGAGGCGCTGGAGAGGGGGGCGAAGCAGGGATGGGAAGAGGTGGTATGAGGAATGGGGGGGTTGGAGGAGGAGGCAGAGCAGGAATGAGAAGAGTCAGAGTGAGGGTGAGGCCTTGGGGAAAGGGCTGGAGTGGCGTGGAGCACCCACCTGGAAAAATGAAAGTGGGCACCTGTAGTCCCTATCCTCACAGAGTAGTGCAGCAGGAAACTCTGCTTCTTATATGAAAACATGCATGAAAGAAGCTATATATGATACATTTAAAATTTCCAGTTCACTGGTGAGGGCCAAGAAATGTTGGAATTAGATTGAAAGTTTGAAAGGGTGAACGTGAATTTCATTTATTGAGTATGAATAGGGCAATAAGGCTTCCAAAAAGGGGCATGAAATTATACTCCTAAGAATGTTACAAGAATTGGCTATTTTTGTGCTATTTCCCACTATCCTTACAGTCACTGACAAGAAAAGCTATAATGGGTCTAGGGGTGGATGGGGAGAGGGAAAGGTATTTGCTCATTTTGAAACCCTGAGAGCTTCATGGGTCTGGATTGAGTAACATTTTCCTGTTCCTGCTGCAAGCTTTATCACAATAGGTTATTACCACATTTTCATATGTGATATATTCTCATTGAATATTCTCACGCTCCTTATTGTGACAAAGGCACAGAGTCAACAAATGAAAGCAAAAAGTAACATGAATTAATGCAGAATCATAAAAATAGCTTCATGCTATGACAACAAAATGGCTCAGGATTAATCCTATATGATGATTAGATCAGGAATTGGTAAAACAAGCAAACAAAAAAATCCACACAAATCATTGTTTCTCCAGACAGATTATGATCTTTCAATCCTCCTTGGAGCCACTGTACATGTACAAGCAACTCAGGCTCCTGAAAGTTTTAATTTAAAGGGCTGTAGTTCAATTTTGCTCACCTTTAAAAAAAAAGAAAAGAAAATATTCAGACTACTGAGCTTTGTCATTTTCTGCGGATCAACTTGGGCAAACAATTCAAACTTGCAGCTGTCTAACGCAAGATGTATTTTGGTTAAATACATTTAATATATAGTAGATTGCTTTGTATTTAGCTCTTCATAGACACTGTTGGCACAATATTGTGAGTTACCCATTTCAGATGTTACATAACTGTGTCCCTGACTTTTAAATCAAAGAACATTTCAGGTTACAAAACCTGAGGTTTCATAATCACATACACTGTAGCATGCTGACCTGGATCCTGTGCCACTAGAGACAATATGCTGCAAGCCTGGTACTGGATGGTGGGTTTGAGTCCATTATCACATATCACTCATGCTTGTGAATCAGTATGTTTGTCTGAGTAAGGGATGGATAAAACTTGAGTAAACACTGTGTGAGGGTCTTGGGATTTGTCCCTGTTTGTGGTGGAACAGTAGGTAGTAGTATTATAAATAAGGTGATCAAGTCTTTTGAGAGTCAGAGACTGAAGACTATTTCTGAGTCTCACTACATATTGAATCTGTCATAAATTGCTAATATAAGTAGTCCAGAGTTTCTATTTATTATATCTTTTAAAAAGAATAAAAAATATTGTCAAGGGTAGAAATCAGAAAATAGAAGGTTTTATAAGTCTAATAAAATATGAAACCATATAAAAATAAAGAAATGAACATACACTACCTCATGTATATGAAAAATCCTGGGATTATATAAGGGGATGTGAGTGCATTAACACTTTTATGTATCAGAGAGGGGTAGCCGTGTTAGTCTGGATCTGTAAAAGCAGCAAAGAGTCCTGTGGCACCTTATAGACTAACAGACGTATTGGAGCATGAGCTTTCTTGGGTGAATACCCACTTCGTCCGTGCATGCATCTGACGAAGTGGGTATTCACTCACGAAAGCTCATGCTCCTATATGTCTGTTAGTCTATAAGGTGCCACAGGACTCTTTGCTGCTTTAACACTTTTATGTGATTGCACTTAGCACTTTTATATGGTCCTTTAAAATGTACCCCATATGGTCTCATTTTGCTTTGAAAGTTCCAGACCTTTGAGCATCTGCAACATATCTTCAAGGGGGTTCTTTCATATCTTCCAAGCAAACAGATGCCAAGATAGACAAAGTAGATTTGGCTAAATTACACCTGCCACCTTCTTCTACCTCTGCTTTTCTCCATTTAGAATTCTACTACCCCACCTCCAATAAAAAATACACTCATAGTTCAGCACAAGATCGTGTCACCAGCCTAGTGTAACTGCAAACCAAACCTGGTGTAATTGCTACCAGGTAACTTGAATACAAATATGCACACATGGCAATAGAATCTGTGTTCTCCTCTGGAATAAATTCCTACTGTGCATTAAATATCTTTTTTCCCCAAGTTTTGAAGCATCAGATTTTAGAGATGAGAGTTTTCTTCAAACAATGTGTGAGAGCCACACATGAGTGTACAAAAAAAAATAACTGCTTACCCAAAAAGTGAATTAGGGAGGAGGAGTTGTAGGTGACATTGTGGGCTGTGTGGCTCACATGACATTGAACTGAAAAGCATATTATAGCTCTGTTTTAGGCCTGGCATATGCCACAAACTAGAGGTGTCATGGTATTGTTTTTTAGTACAAATACACCAGGCATTTTCCTAACACAAAGAAAGAACATGCAAATCCTTGTCCTAAAGAGCATACAATCTAAATTGACAAATTCTGGAAGGAACCAGAGTAAGGCTTAACAGAAGGGTTAAATATAGCCCTAGGTTGAACCATGAATGGTTGTTTCTGATATGTGGTTTAGAAAACAATTCTCCAGGCCAGATCCCCACACTAGGGGGAGAATGTGTCTTTGTGGAAGGAAAAATAGTGGTAAAAGCAAAGCTTCCATAATTACAGATAGAGATCTATAACCAACCACTAATGTGAGGAACTCTAGGATGGAACAATTTCCCATATAGTGTTTAGTCTGTTGCATTAAGTCTAAACACTATATGCTCCCATTCAAGTAGCATATATAAGCCAAAAACAACCACAAAAGGCCTGGAGAGAATTTCCTCAAGACACAGAAGCATAGGGCTAATGATTTAAGCGCTCTGTACTGCACTCTCTTGACAGGTCCTCTCACGGTGTTATGCCAAAGGTGGTGGCCGAAAGGAGAAGATTGCGGTTATCAGTGCTATGATGATACTGGACTGTAGAGCAGCCCATAGCCACCAAGGTAAGTCTGCAGTAAGTTAGGGCAGCCTCAGCAACTGTGCCAACTTATATTCAGAGCAATTTTGTTCCCTGCAACAGCCGAGGATCTGGGTGGCACAAAGGTGGTGTAGCACCACTTTTGCCCTCACCCATCATCTTAGGCTACACTCTCTGATCTGCATCTCTCCGAAGATGCAGTACAGAATTTAGCCATTTCTTTATAGCATCAGGAACATATCTCAATTCTTTCCCCCTTATTTCAAATCCACAATACAAAATTAATTCAATTAAATCTCAATTTAGATGTCACATAGAATCATAGGACTGGAAGGGACCTTGTAAGGTCATCTAGTCCAGTCCTTTGCACTCATGGAAGGACTAAGTATTATCTAGACCATTCCTGACAGGAGCTTGTCTAACCCAATCTTAAAAATCTCCAATGATGGAGAATTCACAACCTCTTGAGGCAATTTATTCCAGTGCTTAACTACTCTGACAGTTAGGAAGTTTTTCCTAATGTCCAACCTAAACCTCCCTTGCTGCAATTTAAGCCTACTACTTCTTGTCCTATCCTCAGTGGTTAAAAAGAATAATTCTTCTCCCTCCTCCTTGTAGCAACTTTTTATGTACTTGAAAATGGTTATCATGTCCCCTCTCAGTCTTCTCTTTTCCAGACTAAACAAACCCATTTTTTCTCTCATAGGCAATGTTTTCTAGACCTTTAATCATTTTTGTTGTTCTCCTCGTGACTTTCTCCAATTTGTCCACATCTTTCCTAAAATGTGGTGCCCAGAATTGTACACAATACTCCAGTTGAGGCCTAATCAGTGTGGAGTAGAGTGGAAGAATTACTTCTCGTGTCTTGCTTACAACACTCCTACTAATACATCCCAGAATGATCACTTTTTTTTTGCAACAGTGTTACACTGTTGACTCATATTTAGCTTGGGGTCCACTGTGACCCTCAGATCCCTTTCCACAGTACTTCTTCCTAGGCAATCATTTCCCATTTTGTATGTGTATGATTGTTCCTTCTTAAATGGAGTACTTTGCATTTGTCCTTATTGAATTTCATCCTATTTACTTCAGATCATTTTTCCAGTCTGTCCAGATCATTTTGATTTTTAATACTATCCTTCAACGCACTTGCAATGCCCCCAGCTTGGTATCATCTACAAACTTTATAAGTGTACTCTCTATGCCATTATCTAAATCATTGATGAAGATATTGAACAGAACCAGACTCAGAACCGGTCCCTGCGGCACCCCACTCATTATGCCCTTCCAGCATGACTGTGAACCACTGATAACTACTCTCTGGGAATGGTTTTCCAACCAGTTTTGCACCCACCTTATAGTAGCTCCATCTAGGTTGCATTTCCCTAGTTTATTTATTTCAAACGATCTTGCATTTTACGTCCAAGCTAACTTACCTCTCCTCTCTTAGGGAGAAATCAAGTAAAAATGAAGCTATGACTGCATAATGCAAGTGTCTGGGAATAAAACCTTATGAGGATCACCTTCATGGAATTGCAAGGCATAAGCAATAGAGTCTGAAATTGCTCCACACTCTTTCTAACATTGCAGCATAATGCGCTTTCATCCAAGCTGTTAGGCTGGCTACAAATCCACTACATATGGTGTAACATTTCCTAAAACTCCATTCACACATTTTTATAGAACTCCAAGTGAAGAGCCAAAAATGTCTAAGATACCAACGGAAAGGGATTGCGCTATTCACAGTGTGGCTTTTGTGCATTGCAATGCAGATTGTTTTGTCAAGACGTCAAGCCAACTAAGATTAAACTTGAACTCACAGGGCTCAACTCTCATGTAATTCCATGGGACCAAACTGTGCCATTTCAGCCCTGTGATGAGGATTGATTAGGAGCTGCATCACCCAGAGATACAATGGATTGTATGCACAATCCCTTACCAAGTAGTCTAAATCAAAGAGAAGGAGGCAGAATGCACTACCCTCTTGTAGCCTGCTCTCCCACTCCATTACGCATGCCCTGCTTTGCAGCTGATATGGAAATGGGGGTAAGGGGCAGGGCCACAGCCTCACCAACTACCCATTCCCTTTCAGTAAATGTGTACCCTCTGGGGCACAAGGAGGGTGTAGCCCTTGTACTCCCCTAAAATTAGGGACAGTGATTGTGCCTGTCTGTAGAGCATAAGGTAGGCAGAATGTCTCCAGGTACGGTGGGCGAGTGAGCTCAGAGGTAGCTCCTACACTACCTTTTGGAAGCATGGCACATACTTCCTCTGTGCCAGCTGCAGTTTGCCAGCCTGTGCAGAAGGGCAGTGACCCCAAGTGTACCTCACCCTGTACTAGTATCCCTAACCTAGCACTCTTCCAGTACCAGCATTCAGGGAGCTGCCCCCACAACATACACATCTGTATGTGCCTCTGGCCACACACAATCAGGCACTGTAACATTAAAAGAATACACATGAGAAATAGAAGATTCTAAACCTACCTCTTTATGATAGAGTATGAATAAATAAGAGTGAATGATTTATACTGCATTAACCACAGGAGAATTCAACTACTATAAACATCATGTACACTTGAAATTATAGTGACAATTTAAAGGTAATTGAAGGATTCTGTGTGTAAATGTGTCTATATATAACAGAAGGTCCATTTACCAAAAATTGAAGGGAATAAATAATGTGAGATACAATTTCTTTTATAACAAAATGACACTCCAGAGAGAAAGGGAAAGTAGAAGCAGGATAATGTGACAGAAAAAGGCAGACAAAGGGCAGTGCAAAAATGCATGCAGAGGGGGAGGGATAGCAAAAAAAAAAAAAGGACAATCTACTGAGGAAAAAACCCTGGGCTGCAGTAAGGAGAAATAAAGGTTAGATGACATGATATTGGTAAAACAAAGAGATTAAGTGAAAGGGATAGGTGTAATGGGGGAAGAAAAAAGTAAGAGACTGAGACAGAGAAGAACAAAGTTGAAGGATAAAGTATAAAGGAAGATAATTAATATGATGGAGATAGATATAAAGGTAGTTCAGTGCTAAAGGGAGAGAAGGAGGGAGTGAAAGACAGGACATTTCCACATGGAGACAAAGAGATTTATGTGATTAAGGCATGAAAGAAAGGAAGAGAATGAAATGCATTGGGTAGGTTACACAACATAATAGAAAGAAGTAGGTCAAGGAGCTGTTATGGAGTCACAGCTAGCTACAACACTGACAAAGGGGAAAGTGGTCAGCAATGAAGCAGGAAAGGATTGTGTGCCAAAGGAATGGCAAATTGCTGAGGATCTGGCATTCCTGTGAGTGGCTGAATTTTAAAAAAGGTCTTGAACAAGGAAAACATGATGTACTGTCTGAAAAAGTGAAATAGAAGATAAAGTGGGGAAAGAGAGAGAAATATTTCAAGGATATGCTAGAAGAAATTCCAATAAAACATTTACAACTGGCTCCTCCATAGTTCCCTGTCACTATGGCATCACTGGACCCAAAGCCAGCATGGAGACCATGTGCTGATCTCCTGGACTGGGGAGTTGAAAGCTTGTTCTCTAGCCGGTTCCACAGAGGGGCACATGGAATGATTTGAGGAGAAATCTCCCTGAGGAGAACCCTGTGGAGACCTTGTCCCTCTTTAGCTTCCTCACATGAGTTTTTCTGGAGTTGATCTGGCCCTATGTCTTGAATACAAACAGATGATTTTTCACGTTGTTATGACATTGATAATTTGTTTAGCTCTGCTTTTTTGGCCATGTGAAATATTTTGGATCATACTAAAAATTGCAAGGTTTATTTAGAATTTCCCCAGGATTTTGTTACTCCTCGGAGACTAGCTTAAGTAAAATCAGATATTTGGTATCAGATTTACAGAGATTATGGAAAATATTTTCACCACATATAAAGCTCTTGGAGTGTTACAGTCAGTGGCAACACATAAACTCTATATGAGAAACTCTATTTGGCTTTTACCTTTTCAACAGTCCACTGGAGTTTGTTTTAATTGACATACATTTTTTAACACTTCAGACCTGGTGAACAATATTGGTGGAAGAGCCCTTTTAAATGTGAAAGTAGAAGTTGATGGCACTTTCTGGATTGCACAATATCTTGTAAGTATAATAGACCACATATATTTTTGAGACAGTAGTAATATATTTACAGATTTTTTTCAACATTTTCAAGGCACATTTTGAATAAAATTAGCAAAGCAGAAAATAGTTTTAAAAATAGTTCATCACTAATAATTCCTAGCATCCATTTTTTTCAGAACTAGCTCCATTAACAACAAAGGGCAGGTTTCATAATTATATAATAGACTACATAGCTCCTAATTAACAAATGGAAGGTGGAGAAGACTATAGGACCAGATTCTGAAACCCTTATTCATCCTGAGTATTGCCTTACTCTACAAGCAGTCCTTCTGAAATCAGTGGGACTACTCAGTGAGTGAACTACTACTCAGCATGAGTAAGGATTTCAGAGTCTGGCTCATACTTATAACTTAGCTATTTTGTATGGCAATTGGTCAGGCTTCTGCTTTACTTGTAAGTTATCAAGTCTAAACCCTAGCTGCAATCCCTTAATTGGTCCCTCTTACATTGTTAATGAAATTTTATCATCTATATATATGGATGAGTAGAACTCAGTATATGTAGCTCCCATTTACTTCACCTGAAATTTTAGGTGTGCAGAGAAGGCTGCATCAGGTCCTTAATATATAGATTAAAGCCCTTGTACTGCAACTGGTTCTACATAGAAAGAACCCTACATTTTCACACTACTGCATGGACTTCAATGGGTTTGTGAGTACAGCCAGTTGCAGGACTAGGGCCTTATTTTCCTGAAAAAGGTACTTTGCCGAAGACACTCTGAGTGCATGCCCTATGCGGAATCGAAAACCTGTATTTGAAACTCATGAAGCAAACACCTCAGGCTTGAATTTCTAAACTGATTCTATGAGCCATCTGTACCAATCAGTGTCTGTTCAAGATAGGAAAAAGTTTCATTTCTGTGCACGCTAAACATGGCTATGCAAGCAGCTGAGTTTCATGTAATCAGACAACTAATGGAGGAAATAAAAATAGAAAGTCAACAAAAGACTTCTCCATGTTCAGCATGTACATTTCTCAAGGCACATTAGTGGCCACAAAAAAAGACTAGATGGCCCATTTAAAGCCTGCTCTTTGAAACAGTTAGGCATTTATTTTCTGTGAAAAATGTACAGTTTCAATCTAGCTGGTGATGATGGCAATAAAATAGGAGTACTGACAAAGTTGTTTCCCTCCTTCTTCACTTTTGAAAGCTCTTCTCAGGAGATGGCTCTGGTGAAGTAGCCAAATAAACTAGCTGCTTCAGTAACACAATTCAATAGGTGGGCTCATAGTTTAAAAAAACATCAGATAAGACAGCATGAAATGTTTTGAAATTTCAATTAAGTTTTTTATTGATATTTTGACTTTTATTTAAAAAAAGAGGAATTGTTTCATTAAAAGTTAATCTCCTGCCCCTTTATTTATTTATTTAACTAACTTTACTATCAACTGATTTCTCTTCTTCAAGGAGGATTTTACAACCTGTAAACACAAAGAGAACTCCATGGAGAAACAGGAGTGTGACACAGACAGCTGCAGCAGCACAGGAGCCAGCAAACAGAGCTGCAAACAGGGGAGTTTGAGTGGGACTTCTGCTGGAGGGACGAGGCTGGTAGGGGCAGTGTGCTGGGAGAGAAGCTGAGCCCTGACTAGCGGGTGGGGCTTCTCTGACTAGGGGTCCTATAAAGGTAGCCAGCCAGTCAGTCAGCTGCACAGAAGCTGGCAAACAGAGCTGTAAACAGGGGAGTTTGGATGAGAGTTTGCAAGGGGAGTTTGGGGGGAAGACTAAGAGGCAGGCAGAGGAAGAGAGGGGCTAGTGAAGGGAGTGTGTGATGTTCTGGCAGTATTTTGGTGCTCACTGGGGGTTTGATTTGCTGTGGGTGGTGGTAGTGTGGTTTGGTTTGTGTTTCCTGAATTTACAGGATTTAGGTGGGAAGCCTATGACAGATACAGAGGCAGCAGTGGACTGTTCTCTCAGGATGGACTTCATCTGAGTAGGGAGGGAAATAGACTTCTAGGCTGGAGGCTGGCACAACTGATTAAGAGAGCTTTAAACTAGGAATTGGAGGGAGATGGTTGGGAGAGGTTCAGGTAATCTCCACGCCGGATTTTAACACTGAGAGGGAAGAAAACGAAGTAAGAAAGGATACAGCCATTGGTAAGAGAATGGACATAAGGAGGAAGGGTACTGTAGATACCAGTCTAATAGGTGACACTGGCAGTAGAATGTCTGGGCCTAATCGGGTAAAGAATGTGAGCAAAGCCAAACAGCAAAAATTAAGATGTACACCAATGCAAGGAGGTGGAACAAAACAAAATGGAGGAACTAGAGTTACTGGTGCAGGAAGTGAAACCAGATATTATAGGGATAACAGAAACATGGTGGAATAGTAGTCATGACTGGAGTACAGGTATTGAAGGATATGTGCTGTTTAGGAAAGACAGAAATAAAGGCAAAGGTGGTGGAGTAGCATTGTATATCAATGATGAGGTAGACTGTAAAGAAATAAGAAGTGATGGAATGGATAAGACAGAGTCTGTCTGGGTAAAAATCACATTGGGTAAGAAAGCTACTAGAGCCTCCCCTGAGATAGGGCTTGGGGTGTGCTATAGACCACCATGATCTGAATTGGATATGGATAGAGACCTCTTTAATATTTTTAATGAAGTAAATACTAATGGGAATTGTGTGATCATGAGAGACTTTAACTTCCCAGATAGAGACTGGAGGACAAGTGCTAGTAATAATAATAGGGCTCAGATTTTCCTGGATGCGATAGCTGATGGATTCCTTCTCCAAGTAGTTGCTGAACCAATAAGAGGGGATGCCATTTTAGATTTGGTTTTGGTGAGTAGTGAGGACCTCATAGAAGAAATAGTTGTAGGGGCAATCTTGATTTGAGCAATCATGAGCTAATTCAGTTTAAACTAAATGGAAGGATAAACAAAAATACATCTGTGACTAGGGTTTTTGATTTCAAAAGGGCTAACTTTAAAAAATTAAGAAAATTAGTTAGGGAAGGAGATTGGACTGAAGAACTTGTGGATCTAAAAGCAGAGGAGGCCTGGAATTACTTCAAGTCAAAGTTGCAGAAACTATCAGAAGCCTGCATCCCAAGAAAGGGGGAAAAATTCATAGGCAGGAATTGTAGACCAAGATGGGTTAGCAAGCATCTCAGAGAAGTGATTAAGACAAAGCAGAAAGTATACAAGGAGTGGAAGATGGGAGTGATCAGCAAGGAAAGCTACCTTATTGAGGTCAGAACATGTAGGGATAAAGTGAGAAAGGCCAAAAGCCATGTAGAGTTGGACCTTGCAAAGGGAATTAAAACCAATAGTAAAAGGTTCTATAGCCATATAAATAAGAAAAAAACAAAGAAAGGAATGGGACTGCTAAACACTGAGGATGGAGTGGAGGTTAAGGATAATCTAGGCATGGCCCAATATCTAAACAAATACTTTGCCTCAGTCTTTAATAAGGCTAATGAGGAGTTTAGGGATAATGGTAGGATGACAAATGGGAATGAGGATATGGAAGTAGATATTACCACATCCGATGTAGAAGCCAAACTCGAACAGCTTAATGGGACTAAGTCGGGGGGCCCAGATAATCTTCATCCAAGAATATTAAAGGAACCGGCACATGAAATTGCAAGCCCATTTGCAAGAATTTTAAATGAATCTGTAAACCCAGGGGTTGTACCGTACGACTGGAGAATTGCTAACATAGTTCCTATTTTTAAGAATGGGGGAAAAAACAGTGATCCAGGTAACTACAAGCCTGTTAGTTTGACATCTGTAGTATGCAAGGTCTTGGAAAAAATTTTGAAGGTGAAAGTAGTTAAGGACATTGAGGTCAATGGTAATTGGGACAAAATACAACATGGGTTTATAAAAGGTAGATCGTGCCAAACCAACCTGATCTCCTTCTTTGAGAAGGTAACAGAATTTTTAGACAAAGGAAATGCAGTGGATCTAATTTACCTCGATTTCAGTAAGGCATTTGATACGGTTCCACATGGGACATTATTAGCTAAATTGGAAAAGATGGGGATCAATATGAAAATTGAAACTTGGATAAGGAACTGCTTAAATGGGAGACTACAACAGGTCGTACTGTCAGGCTGGAGGGAGGTTACTAGTGGAATTCCTCAGGGATCAGTTTTGGGACAATCTTATTTAATCTTTTTTTTACTGACCTTGGCACAAAAAGTGGGAATGTGCTAATAAAGTTTGCGGATACACAAAGCTAGGAGGTATTGCTAATACAGAGAAGGACCGGGATATCATACAGGAAGATCTGGATGACCTTGTGGCACCTCATAGACTAACAGACGTTTTGCAGCATGAGCCTAATGTCAGACATTAGGAATGGCAATATACAAAAACCTGTAGGAGAACACTTCAACCTCCCTGGCCACACAATAGCAGATTTTAAGGTGGCCATCCTACAGCAAAAAATCTTTAGGACCAGACTTCAAAGAGAAACTGCTGAGCTCCAGTTCATCTGCAAATTTAACACCATCAGCTCAGGACTAAACAAAGACTGTGAATGGCTTGCCAATTACAGAACCAGTTTCTCCTCCCTTGGTTTTCACACCTCAGCTGCTGGAACAGGGCCTCATCCTCCCTGATTGATCTAACCTCGTTATCTCTAGCTTGCTTCTTGCTTGCTTATATATACACCTGCCCCTGGAAATTTCCACTGCTTGCATCCGAAGAAGTGGGTATTCACCCACGAAAGCTCATGCTGCAAAACGTCTGTTAGTCTATAAGGTGCCACAGGATTCTTTGCTGCTTCTACAGAACCAGACTAACACGGCTACCCCTCTGATACCGGATGACCTGGTAAACTGGAGTAATAGTAATAGGATGAAATTTAACAGTGAAAAATGCAAGGTCAAGCATTTAGGTATTAATAACAAGAATTTTTGTTATAAACTGGGGACGCATCAGTTGGAAGTAACAGAGGAGGAGAAGGACGTTGGAGTATTGGTTGATCACAGGATGACTATGAGCTGCCAATGTGATATGGCCATGAAAAAAGCTAATGCAGTCTTGGGATGCATCAGGCGAGGTATTTCCAGTAGAAATAAGGAGGTGTTAGTACCATTATCCAAGGCACTGGTGAGACCTCACCTGGAATACTGTATGCAGTTCTGGTCTCCCATGTTTAAGAAGGATGAATTCAAACTGGAACAGGTACAGAGAAGGGCTACTAGGATGATCCAAGGAATAGAAAACCTGCCTTATGAAAGGAGACTGAAAGAGCTTGGCTTGTTTAGCTTAACCAAAGGAAGGTTGAGGGGAGATATGATTGCTCTCTATAAATATATCAGAGGAATAAATACCAGGGAGGGAGAGGAATTATTTAAGCTCAGTACCAATGTGGACACAAGAACAAATAGATATAAACTGGCCATCAGGAAGTTTAGACTTGAAATTAGATGAAGGTTTCTAACCATCAGAGGAGTGAAGTTCTGGAACAGCTTTCCAAGGGGAGCTGTGGGGGAAAAAGACATATCTGGCTTCAAGAATAAGCTTGATAAGTTTATGGAGGGGATGGTATAATAGGATAGCCTAATTTTGGCAATTAATTGATCTCTGACTATTAGTGGTAAATATGCCCAATGGCCTGTGATGGGATGTTAGATGGGGTGGGATCTGAGTTACTACAGATAATTCTTTCCTGGGTGTCTGGCTCATGAGTCTCTCTCACATGCTCAGGGTTTAGCTGATCGCCATATCTGGGGTCGGGAAGGAATTTTCCTCCAGGGCAGATTGGCAGAGGCCCTGTGGGGGTTTCGCCTTCCTCTGCAGCGTAGGGCATGGGTCACTTGCTGGAGGATTCTCTGCACCTTGAAGTCTTTAAACCACAATTTGAGGACTTCAATAGCTCAGACCTAGGTTAGGCATTTGATACAGGAGTGGGTGGGTGAGATTCTGTGGCCTGCATTGTGCAGGATGTCAGACTAGACGATCATAATGTTCCCTTCTGACCTTAAAGTCTATGATTCTATGACTATTCCTGAGACACCAAGAAGGCTTAACTAGAACTCAAGGGAAAGACAGCAGAAGGAAAGTAGAATTGTAGACTATCACAAAATGGATTATTTTAGCATATATTACAGATCAGAATCTAGTCAGTGCTCAACAAACACATTACTGGATAAGAAACTACGTCCGGTCAAAGTTCTGATAGTTTCCAGGAGTTACATACTGCTTTTTCAAGTGAAAAAATGTCTTTGAGACTTCTAAGGCTTTTGTCTTTTTGTACAGCAAATTCTACTCTCGAGTTTATTTGCTTTTTGGAAATCAATAAAGTTATTTGTACAAAAGTCCCTTTGTATTTGTCTAGTCTGGTACTTTCATTTATGTGAACAAAAAATGGGACATGAAGGAATTTTCACATTAGCTATTCTACTTGTGGTATGAATCACTTGAGACAAATACATTCAGAGTTTAGGAAAAGTTCAAAACATTGAGTCACCTTGGTTTTTTTGGTTTTTTTACATTTTAGACAATCAAAAAAAAATAACCTTAACTAAACAAAGTTAACCCTCTGGGGACTAGACATATGGTGGAGAGTATTTTACTATAGCAATCTATATTTAACATTGCTTGATACTTCAAAATATCCTTGTACTCTTCAGTCCATTTCTCACCAAACTTCTCCAGATTTAGATCTATTTCCAAGTCTTGTTTAAGTTTTATGAAAGATTCACAAGCTGATTCTATCAAAATTATATTGTATTTGGAAAGTGGTTTTCCACCAGTAGTTCACCACACCATTCCTCCCTGAGTTCTTGTATGTGGGAGGAACAGTCCATTCAGGGGGTACCTCATTCTTACATTTCCATACCTAGCCAGGCCCTACCTTCTCCCTGACTCTTCCTGCTCCCTTTGGGGTGTCCTGTACCATATACAGAAATAATATTCCCTGAATTCTAGGATACTTGTTTGCATAGGTGTAGTTTCACTTCTATATTGTAGGGGGCAGCTCCAGTCAGGCCAATGGGGCCGTACATGGGGCGGGACACAAATTCCGTGCCTGCCCACAGGGGCGACATTTCATATTGAGTGGGCACAACTTTAACCATGATTCCAGGGGCTACTTAGGCAACTGAAAACTAATGTTTTTGCAGGTAACTTAGAAATGTCTGACAGGAGCACTGTATCTAATGCCTCTATCAAGAAAGAAAATTAAATAAATATAATGAGTTACCATGCATTATATTAAGAGTTTCCATCTTATGTCAAGATACAAGAAAGGTAGGAGACAGACGGGGGCCAGGAACAAGGGCAGAATGATGAAGTGACAGTGAACCAAGCATGTGCTGTATAGTAGTCATGCACCACTAGGCTAGCCATGATACCAGAAGAGGTACAGGAGGATTAACTTTGTGATAGCTCCACCCACTGCATAGCATGAGGAAGGAATCCAAAGATGTTTGAGGAGATGGCAACATAGGGAGTGGGTCACTGGATCTGCATTAAGATGGAATTGTCACCAGAAATTAGGCCTGTGCTGGCTGCTGCTGCAACAGGTGCTACATATTTCTTTATCCTGGCATGAGTGGGAAAAGTATCAGTCCCACTGAAATGTCAGAGATTTCAAAGCATGATGAAGACTGCAGATCTATCATGTCCAATGGGCTGTCCTAGCCTGAGTTGGATAACAGGGGCAAATTGGCCCCTGTCAGCCTCAAACAGGGTAGGAACATTGTTTCCCCCTTGGTTCCTACACCATGCTCAGCATAGGTTCAGGAAAGAATTCAGGTTTATGAGTCAAGGTGATCACGGAAGGCCCACAGGAATTTAGTGAATCACCTGCATAAGCCAAAGTACTCCAGTGCATACAGGAACAGAGATGTGAGCAGGTGTGACACAGTTACATAGACATCCACAATCTCTCCTTTCACAAGATAACTATGTCAGCATTCGCTTTACTGCCAGTGGCACAGCTGTAACCCAGAGGCCCCGCTTGAAATTCCACATGTCCAATATTCCTAAACCTGACACACATCAATCCAAGATTCACTTCTAAACTCATTTCTCACTTTCCCATGCTGCTTCTAAATTGGTATTTTTGCTCCTCTTTTATTACCTTTGCATCCTTCTATAGCCTCAGTATAAAGAAAATGGAATGAACACAACTTCTTAAAATGCAGTTTGATTGAAAGCCCAGACCCTGTGGTTGGCCAGATGAAGACAAATGTCACGGATACAGTCGTGCTAAAAAGACAGATGGCCAATCCAAAAAAATATCTGCAGACTCCAAACTCCCTATTGTATTTCTTTGGAACGTGTTTGACTTTTTTTTTTTATTTATGTGTGTAGTATCTTGTATTTTTGCTCTCTAAGCTCCTTATTTTTGTGTTCATTTTACAGTCTGTTTTTGCAGGTAGTGGTGTAGAGCTTGACCCTCTCAACTGAGTTATAGTGTTTTCTTTGAAAGGCGTCCTGAAAATGTTTTGTCTTGACTGATTGAGGGATTATGACATTGTTCAGAGCCTCAAATTCACCAGGAGATTGTGTGAGAAATTAAACAGTGGAAGAATGCCTGAGTAGAAAGAAGAGAAGAGCCTCAGGCCAGATCTACACTACAAACTTACATCGGTATAACTACAGTGCTCAGGAGATCCACACCTCTTGCCCCAGCCCAATGAAGTTGAGTGAGGGTGGGGGAGAGCGAGCACCGAGGGAGGGGGAATGTAGTAAGTGGCAGGCAAGGCCTCGAGGCAGGGAGGGGGTTGGGGTGTTCAGTTTTGTGTGATTAGAAAGTTGGCAACCCTATCTAAAACCACTGGTAGATTTGCCTGAGTAAAGACTGATTAAAGACCTCACGATTTGTCCCAGAATTATTCTCCTATATAAATCTTGTTCTATCATAGAAGTAACCAAGACTATGGAAAAGCAGGAGCTCTCCCTACAGTTGGATTACTTCAGCACAACAACTGTACGTAAAACTACTTATCCAATCACCATGAAGGTTAACTCCTCAAGGCCACAAGTAAAGATGTATAATAGTCACCCTGAGCTGTTGCTAGGAAGCACCTTATACTACAAAAGAAATAGTGACTTGCTGGCAATTATTTTAGCATTGCTTTATTTAAAGTCGCAATGTAAAGCAGCATACATGCAGAAGAATTTTCAAAGGGGGTTCTGGAATGCACAGTAGGATGCTCAAACACTCATTATTTGGTGCTCTTGAACCTTTTGGAATTTTCAAAGCTGAGGATGATTAGTAACAGAAGTTTGAATATTTGGCTGTCTTTCTGGGTAGTCAGGCTGCCTTGGGATCTAGTTCCAGCAGCAAGCTTAGCCACTGGGACTTTCAGAAGCCACCTGTCACATGTGCTCAAGTGACCTTAGTACGCTGCTCCAGGTTCACAGCACTCAGTAGGAACTCAAACTGGTTGAAAGCAATAACTAGATAAAATGCTCAAATGGATGTGGAAAAACCCTTTCTCCATGCTTAATATCCCTTAAGCAGGACTCTGAGAATTGTTGCAGAAAAGGAATGTACTCCAGACAAAGGGGTATCTTGGCAGTCTTTTTGTGACAAACCAAGGAACACATCACTAAGACTCATGGGGAGGGCTGTGAGCACTTCTGAAAGTCTCAGTTGAGCAGCCAGCACAATCTGAAATGTCCCATGCTCATTATAGTCACAGAAATGTCACAAAAAGAGGTATCCTCTTACTTTAATAGCTGAAAAAATGTTTAAATTACAAATAGAGAATCATGAAATTGAATTGCAGCACAGAACTTTAGGCTTCCTGTCTGCCTACTTTTTGAGGCCAGCATCATGCACTGCATCCCACATTTGGATTGCAGCAAGTGGACAGTCAACATAACATAAAAATGACCATATTGGTTCAGAGCAATGGTCCATCTAGCCCAGTATCCTATCTTCCAGCAATGGCCAATGCCAAATGCTTTTCAGAGGGAATGAATAGAACAGGGAAACTATCAAGGGATCCATCTCTGTCATCCAGTCCCAGCATCTGGCAGTTAGAAGCTTAGAGACACCCAAAGCATGGGGCTGTGTCGCTGACCATTTTGACTAATAGCCATTGGTTGACCTATCCTCCGTGAACTTATCTCATGGAGAGGCTTGGCATTCAGATCCTTAAATGTGTGCTGGAACTGTCCACTTGCTACACGTATTCCCCTAGAGCACACAGCAGGGCTTGCGTGTGACTAACAAACTCGTATGGAATTGCCCTGAACACTCACACATGTGCATGTGAGCTGTACAACAGCTCCCTCACGGCCATACAAGTTTTAAAAACCCCAGCATCACTTATGGTCACATGATCTCTGGGGTGTCAGTCTGGTTGAGTTTAATATTGTGATTGTTTCCTAACTATTCAGTTTCCAACTGTCTTCTTCTATCAGCAGAAATCAAAAGATTAAAGCCTCTGGTAACTATTACCATAAGAAATGAAGAATGACCTTTTCTTTTACTGGTCTCAATGCATTTGACCATAACCTGCAAACAGATAAACTGACTAAGTAAAACAAGGTTTGAAAAAGAATAGAAATAGGTGGATATTGTTAGTTATCTCATCCTCCTTGTACATTTCTCTCCATCTCTAGTCATGTATTTGTGTTACACTAGTCAGTTGTGACCACATTCTATTACTTGTGTATTTTTTTGGAAAAGTCTTCTGCCCTTTTTCCGTTTCACTGTTAAAGACAGTAGTAATTTTTATCCTAGATTAATTTGTTTCAATTCACCTCTGTGTTTATGGCTCTCTTTCTTCAGATGATGTGTATCTCCTCTGTCTCTCATTAGTTTGCTGTGGCAGCAGTCCACAGGGAATTAACTATTTCTGGAATTCATTCAGTAACATAGCTCAACTAGGCCTTTATACTTTGGACAAAGACAGTGTCTGCCATGGCAGCTATTTATACTACTCTGGGACAAGACTTACTGGTGACAGGGACACCACAGTAACAGGTGTCACAAGGATATAAACATAGTGTCAGTCATAGATTCCAGCTGTGTTTTCTTATTCATCTGGAAAGAAAGTATTACAAGAGAATTCTATTTTGAGGTTTTCATATTTGTAATTAGATTGACAAAGAAGAAAAAAATAAATTATACAGTTCATACAATACACTTACACACAGATTTCTGTAGAAGCAGCAAAGAATCCTGTGGCACCTTATAGACTAACAGACGTTTTGCAGCATGAGCTTTCGTGGGTGAATACCCACTTCTTCGGATGCAAGCAGTGGAAATTTCCAGGGGCAGGTGTGTATATATAAGCAAGCAAGAAGCAAGATAGAGATAACGAGGTTAGATCAATCAGGGAGGATGAGGCCCTGTTCCAACAGCTGAGGTGTGAAAACCAAGGGAGGAGAAACTGGTTCTGTAATTGGCAAGCCATTCACAGTCTTTGTTTAGTCCTGAGCTGATGGTGTTAAATTTGCAGATGAACTGGAGCTCAGCAGTTTCTCTTTGAAGTCTGGTCCTAAAGTTTTTTTGCTGTAGGATGGCCACCTTAAAATCTGCTATTGTGTGGCCAGGGAGGTTGAAGTGTTCTCCTACAGGTTTTTGTATATTGCCTAATGTCTGATTTGTGTCCATTTATCCTTTTCCTTAGAGACTGTCCAGTTTGGCCGATGTACATAGCAGAGGGGCATTGCTGGCATATGATGGCATATATTACATTGCTGGACGTGCAGGTGAATGAACCGGTGATGGTGTGGCTGATCTGGTTAGGTCCTGTGATGGTGTTGCTGGTGTAGATATGTGGGCAGAGTTGGCATCGAGGTTTGTTGCATGGATTGGTTCCTGAGCTAGAGTTACTATGGTGCAGTGTGCAGTTGCTGGTGAGAATATGCTTCAGGTTGGCAGGTTGTCTGTGGGCGAGGACTGGCCTGCCACCCAAGGCCTGTGAAAGTGTGGGATCATTGTCCAGGATGGGTTGTAGATCCCTGATGATGCGTTGGAGGGGTTTGAGCTGGGGACTGTATGTGATGGCCAGTGGAGTCCTGTTGGTTTCTTTCTTGGGTTTGTCTTGCAGTAGGAGGCTTCTGGGTACACATCTGGCTCTGTTGATTTGTTTCCTTATTTCCTCGTGTGGGTACTGTAGTCTTGAGAATGCTTGGTGGAGATTTTCTAGGTGTTGGTCTCTGTCTGCGGGGTTAGAGCAGATACGGTTGTACCTCAGTGCTTGGCTGTAGACAATGGATCTTGTGGTGTGCCCGGGATGGAAGCTGGAGGCATGAAGGTAGGCATAGCGGTCGGTAGGTTTTCGGTATAGGGTGGTGTTAATGTGACCACCACTTATTTGCACCGTGGTGTCTAGGAAGTGGACCTCCCGTGTAGATAGGTCCAGGCTGAGATTTCTGTTCTGTAAGGCAAAGATAACATAATAATACTGTGTACTGTTGATGAATAGTGAATGAAATGAAATTAATAGCAGCAAATTTAAAACAAACAAAAGGATGTTTTTTTTCACACAACATATAGTCAACCTATAGAACTCTTTGCCAGAGGATGTTGTGAAGGCCAAGATTATAACAGGGTTCAAAAAATAACTAGATAAATTCATGGAGGATAGGTCCATCAAGGGCTATTAGCCAGGATGGGCAGGGATGGTGTCCCTAGCCTCTATTTGCCAGAAGCTGGGAATGGGCGACAGGGGATGGATCACTTGCTGATTACCTGTTCTGTTCATTCCCTCTGGGGCACCTAGCATTGGCCATTGTTGGAAGACAGGTTACTGGGCTAGATGGACCTTTGGCCTGACCCAGTATAGCAGTCTTTATGTTCTTATGAATAATAACTATATGAGCACAGAAACACTTTATAAATTACACTCTCCACTTGAATATCACTCTAATAATATTGCTTATCCATTAACCTAATTGTTCACACTTGGGTGGAAAATATTGCTGCACAACACAAATACAAAGCTAGAATTTCACATGGTAGATGTTCACCAACATTTGTTAATGCATTTGTCCCTTTATAAAGAGGATTCAATAGTAACTGAATACCATGGTAAGCAACATGCCCTTAAAATGCTTTGTCCAAATGGAAATGTGGCTACACAAGCTCATCCATAATTGTTGGGCATCTGATAAATATGTAATAAATGCATGATTGAACTTTTAGGTGTTGCTTTATTACAGTGTTCCAGTATGTTTTCATCCAGCAAATCTAGAACTTTTTATACAGCTAAAGAAGGAATTAGACCAATAAAAAATGCTGCCCATTGCACATTGTGGTTAAAATGATTGCTTCCTTAGACTTCAAGATCATGAGTTTTCTTAAGATCACAGAAGGATATTAGTCAGCCTGTGAGTGCTTCATTCAAGAGATCAGTTTCTGGAGGGTATTTGCTGAAAAACATGGTTAGTGTACTGATTTTCATTCTCAGTATCAACAGTGAGTAATGTGTGCCTTGGATAAAATGGCTGTTAAATCTAGGAGCTACAGACTGTCTCATTATGCCTGTAATTATGGTCCTGTAAGAGAGAAGCGGGAAGTCTCTGGAACAAACAATTAAACCACAGAGACACCAAGTGGCCCTGGGCTGACAGTTTGTGCTATGGGAGAGAAACTTGGGTAGTTGAATATGCCCAAGGCTTGGCACTAGAGGCTTAAAGGATAGGCTGGTTAAATGTCCACTCTTCTCTCAGCCAGAAGGCATCATGGAAAATGTAGTCTGGGGTAGCTGGAATTGGTGGTTTTCTGCAACAAAGCATACTGGGAAGGGTGCAAGCAGCCTCCTCCCTCATAACAGAGGGGACTGTGGAGGGAGTCAGAGTTGCTGGGAGAATTCTGCCTATTTACTTTAGCTACCAGGCCTCTGGGGAATGTCTGGGACCCCAGCAGAAACACCTGGGAAGAGAACCCTGGGAGGGTCTGTTTTGTTTATTTTGAGTTTTATTACTAGACTTGTTCAGTTAGTTTGGACTTTTCCATTATCCCTCTGAAGTGAGTCAGGTTCTCTGTAGAAAAAACATACAGAGAAGTCATACTGTTTGTTTTGTAGGAATTTAATGGACACGGTTTTCTGTGAGTACGGGTCTTCTCCACTGCCTTAATGAGAAATTCCACAAAGTAGCTTTCTCTCCATATACACATCAACTGCAATGCCATGAGTAGAATAACTCTTTTGTTCAGCAAGTTTCCAAGATCATTAGGATTCATTTGTATTGTAACACCAAGGATTTTGCACCATACTAGAAACTAGCCACACATGCACAAAATCAGAGATTAGTTTGGTCCTTACAAAAGTCCTGTTTATTTGGTGCTCTTGAAGTGCCTATAATAATGCCTTTTAAGCTAACAACAGGGGACATGGATCAGTGTTCATGTCGCAGTCTCCATCAGTACTCAGCCCAGGCCTGGGAGGCTAATGATCCACCCAGTGAACCAAATTCAGTGATGAATCTTGGTCATGTGCCACCCGAGGCACATTGCACATATGCTAAGAAGAAGCTTAACAAGACTACTCTATCATGTGCTCTAATAGGTGGAACAGTAATTAAAATTAGACCTATAAAAGGTGCAGCCTACACTAGAAAATTGTACCACCATTGTAGTTAAAGCAGCACACCACCCCCTTCTGTGGCCAGAGTTATATTAGTATAAAGGGGCTTTATACGGTACAGCTATTCCCATATGAGAAAAAGAATGAGCTGTACTGGTATACGGCACTTTATAGTAGTATAATTGTGACCATACTAGGACTTGTACTGGTACAGCCATATCAGTAAAGAAAAAAAGAAAAAGAAAAATCACAACAGTAACGGACTTAATTATAGTGGTACGAAAACTATTGATTGTGTGTAGAGTACACCTAAGGTGACTAGGCAAATAGACATTGGCCTCTCTAAGGCCTAGTCTACATAGGAATTTACTTTGGTATGGCTACATCTCACAGAGGTGTGCAAAATCCACACCTCTCAGTGACCTAGTTATACCGACCCAACCCCTGTTGTAGACATTGCTATGTTGGCAGGAGAAGTTCTCTGTCTGCACAGCTGCCACCTCTCGTGAAGGTGGATTAACTATGTCAATGGGAGAAGTTTTCCAGTTGGCGTGGGAGCGTCTTTACTTAAGCGCTACAGCAGCACAGCTGCAACGATGCAGCTTTTTAAGTGTAGACCTGCCCTAAGACTAGGAAAATAAGGTGTGTTTAGTAAATGTGTTGGTTGACACACATTAATTACATGTTTTTAACACCACTTATCACCTAATAAAGACAAAGCTAGTGGTGTTAATATGTTTTACCTGATCCCAGTCAAACCTACTAGAGTCATGGTTTTAAATACCACACCTCATTTAAACTAGTTCTGTTAGGACAACTACTCACCTAAGCAAATCTCCACAAATTGCTACAGAATTATTTTATTAAAAGTGCACATATGCATAATTAAGTGAGTAAACTCCATCTACCCTAGTATAATCTCAATCTTACTTAAAATTTTTCAGAAAAAAAAAGGTCTTTCTATGAGGAACATCTATGACCAGATTCATAGATTTTCATAAATCCATATAAAGTTTAAGGCCAGAAAAGACCATTGTGATCATCAAGTTGACTCACTGCATAACACAGACCATAGAACCTAACATCAAGCTCATAGAATCATAAAAGTGTAGGACTGGACGGGACCTCAGCAGGTCATCTAGTCCAGTCCCCTACAGTCAAGGCTGGACTAAGTAATAACTAAACCATTCCAGACAGGTGTTTGTCTAACCTTAAAAACCTCCACTGACAGAGATTCCACAACATCCCTAGGCAATTGGTTTGAGTGCATAACCACCCTGACAGGAAGCCTTTCCTCATGTCCAACTTAAACCTTTCTTGCTGCAATTTAAGCCCATTGTTTTTGTCCCATTCTCAGAGATTAATGAAAACAAATTTTCACCCTCCTCAATCTTCATGTCCCCCCTCAGTCTTCTCTTCCCAAGACTAAACAAACCCAGTCTTTTCAATCTTTCCTCTTAGGTCATGCTTTCTAGATCTTTAATCATTTTTGTTGTTTTCCTCTCGACTTTTTCCACTTTGTCCACATCTTTCCTGAAATGTGGCACCCAGATCTGGACACAGAACTTCAGCTGAGGCCTTAGCAGCACAAAATATTACACATAAAATATGTATAGCAAATATACTGCCCTGTGTTATAGTACACACTGATATTACAGTATTCAGAAGCATAGTACATTTAAGTCACACCTAATAAATATAAATTTTATAAGCATGAAATGCACATACTAAGTAGTTCAATGTGTCTTGCTTTATCACATCACCTACATCCCAAGTGTCAGCTTACTTTAAAAAGGCTTAGCTATGATTTCTTTGAAAAGGGACATAATAAAACACACATTAAGAGTACTACAGATTGCATATATTTTTGAATCTCTATCATATGTTCTAAGACACCAAAGAAGAGAGAGAAAGTCTCTGAGGCTTGCTATGAAAATTGTAAACAAAGCAGTTAACTACTGTACATCACATGGAGCCAATCTGTTTACAAGGACAAAATAACTTAAAATTGATATGTTGAAACAGAGAATATGTAATATTGTATGTCTTTTGCTATATTTTAAGAACATAAACCAACTATAAGGAGATTCCATTATCCTGGGAAGACTCGGGTCCATCTCGTAAAAAATATAATATTAGAAAATAATGACCTAAAAATGGTTTATTTCAGTGTTTTGAACATTTTGAACATTGTAATCAGTATAACTTCTATTAATGTCAGTAGCACTGCACGTGCACGTGCATAATGACGGGAGAGTAATACACTTTGGGCTTGTCTACGTAATCCATTATTACACACTAGAGAAGTGTACATTCTAGTACACACTAGATTGTTGCACACTAACTGGTCCATGTAGATCCTGCTGAAACACAATAAAAGTCTCCCAATATGTGTTAATGCACTCCCATTTCAAACAGTATTACACTAACGGGTACTAGAGAACATTTAGTGCATGCCAACAGAATTCATACAGGCCAGTTAATGCACAACACTCTAGTTGACAATAGAGGAATGTAAATTCTAGAGCACACTAATGCACCGTGTAGACAAGCCTCTTGTGGTGACATACGGGGCCAGATTTCAAAAGCAGTCTCTGTGCTCAGGAGTTTTTCCATGTGTAAAACTTGACATTTCTGTGTACCAAATCAATAGTTAGGCACTAAGTTTCTCACTTTTCACATACAGTGCTGTGTGCATATGAAAATGCCCATTTTCAAGTGTGAAAAAACACTCATATGAAAAATAATTGGAGGCTCAAATTTACAGGCCAGGTCAAGATCCCTGTAAATATTTGGCCCACAATGTGCTATTCAAAAGTCCCTAGTATAAATCAACTCACGGAGTCAGCAGAAATGGCTTGCAGCTGCTCCTATACATTATACAATTCTGCTTAAGACATCCTTGTCGCAACCTGATATGCAGTTATGGCTCTGTATGGCCAATTGTCGGTCCACGGCCATCTTGTCCTGTTAAAAGGACAAGGCAGCCTCCATCTTGGACCAGGTTCTTGTTGCATAGGAAAGGGCAGAGACCTAATCCTGCCCAGCAACACTAAAGTGCTGTGTGTACTTTCCTGCTTTTTTTCTGTTGGGCCGTCTAAAGGTCAGGCTAGTGCAGTGTGCAAAGACTTGATTCTGCCCAGCAACTCCGTAGTGTGCATTTTCCCGCTCTTTTTGGGCCCGGTCATCTGGAGGTCAGGCTAGTTCTGCCCAGCAACTCCAGAGTACTGTATACAGAGACCTAATTCTGCCCAGATACCCCAGTGTGCCGTGTGCAAATCCTGCCGGCGTGGGGGGCAACAGCTCGAAGCCTGGAGGGAGGGGGAACCAGGGACCAATCAGATGTTGACACGAGTGAGTGAGACCCTTTCTATAAAACTAGGTTTCCCCCCAAAATCTTTGTGGAGTGTCCGCATGTCAGCTGAAGGGCCTGATCAACTTTTTGGCCAGGGTCTCCTCCCGGTCTAGCTCATAGTGTGGAGTATCCACGTGTCAGCTGAAGGACCTGATCAACCTTTCAGCCAGGGTCTCCTCCCGGTATAGCTAGCTCGTGTCGTGTTGTTTGGATCCATTCTATCAGCTCGTCATGCTTCTGGTGTCTGCTCTGCTGGTCAGCTGCGCCTGGAGTGCGGTATTTGTTTTCTAATTTCTGGCAGTTTGCTTATCTAGCCTCCTATTTTTCCCCTCCCTAACCCTGTACTAAGTGTGTACACAGTGTTAAGGATTAAAGTATTGAGCTCATAATTGCACAATTGCCTAGGTGTATAGTTGTTCTAAGGTTTTAATAAATTGTTTATTGTAAACTGTTTTAAGTGTGTAAGTCACTGCTCTGTCTTTGTCTGGAGTGTTTGTGTCTGAGAGCTATCTCCACCTGGGGATTAGCTGACCACGGGGTTCCTGTCCCCGCGGTCTGTGTGAGTGGAATCTGCCCAACTGCAGCCGCACCACACTCTGGGTTTACCCTTAGTGTGAAAGCAAGGGCAGTTGAGGCAGTGGCCTGTGGGTCTCTTTTTCTGTGTTGCACCGGGCACCGCTCTGACGAACCCGATTCCCATCCTGTGTGATTGGTGTGTCTGCCTATTCAGTGTGGTGCAGTGAGCAGTATAGAATTGTACTGTTAATGATTTTTGGGTTGTTTATATTGCCTAACAACATCCCAGCTAAAAATTGCCTCTCTCCCTTGGCCCAAGTTGTAACTTTCCCCCAAATAAACGCAGCCACTTGGCTTTGCACCTTATTCTGGTCCAGCCTGTTTTTCCTCACCCAATACAAAGCTTATCGAACCCGAATCAGTTTCGGACAATCCTGAAGCATAATACCTGGCAAGCTCCATTCTCTTAACAGAAAATAACAGAAATGGGAGGTCCACATCTCTGTAGCTTTATACCTGTGACGAAGGCAATACCTGTGACATCAGACACTAGACTGGTATTGGAGTCAGAAGATATTTTCAAAGGGGAAGTAAAGGTGGGTGTAGCAATGGGGTGTGGCCTCCACAGAGACTAACAGCAAGGGAGAGCCAGATGTCCCCTGGTGGGCGGAACCTGGAAGGCCTAGGAAGTAACAGGAAGTATAAGAGGCAGGTCCTGCCGCTCAGTTAGGCAGGAGCCACTGAGGGAGGCAGACGCTTCCAGCCTGCTGCTGGAACTTGTAGAAGACTTCTGCTATCCTGAGGACACCTCCCAGGTGCCAGGATTACCAGTTACACTCAATGCAGAGGCACTGCTCGGATTGCCACTGGCAATATATGCCGGGGAGATGGAGGATGACCCTGGGGTTCAGGACACCCTGAGGGGAGGGGAGGAAGGAGCCCAGACATAGCAGCCTGTAGTCTGGCTGCAGTGTCACCCAAAACACAGTCAGTGTGTTGCAGCTGGATTCCCCACTGACCCACTGTTAGGGCCTTGGGCTGGGATGCAATGGAGTCAGGTGGGGCTGCATCCCCCTACTGCTGCCACCTCACCCCGGGGGTGGCAGTACTCCCCCTTCTTAAGCGAAGAGGCTTGCGTTTGTCTCTGGCCCACCAGAGCCAGGATGACTGTTTGCTGGGTGCCTAACCCCTGCTGATGCCTAATAGACTGTTTGGTGCCCTACCCTGGCTGAGGGCCTGGGCCCCTGAACTGTTTGCGGCTCTACCCTACCTAAGAGTTGGAGCCAGAGACCACTAATTTCCCCCTTTACTCAGACTGTTGTTTCAGGAGCATTGCAGCAAAGGGGCATGGCCTCCCTCAGATACTGACAGTGAGGGGGAGCCACACCCACTTACACGCTTAGAATGGGTATGAAGCATTACAATACTGACCCAAATCCTAGCTCTCAGCTTCATCCTCTTGCATCACTCGAGCAGTCCAAACGTAGAGATAGCAGGATTCCACTGATGTAGAGCAGCAGTTCCCAAACTTGGTTCGCAGCTTGTTCAGCATAAGCTCCTGGCAGGCAGCGACACTCTTTGTTTACCTGAGTGTCCACAAGTATGACCGCTCGCAGCTCCCAGTGGCCGGGAATGGTAAACAGTGGCCGCTGGGAGCTGTAAGCAGCTATACTTGTGGATGCTCAGGTAAACAAAGTGTCTCGCGGCCCACGGGGGCTTACCTTGCACAAGCCACGAACCAAGTTTGGGAACCCCTCATGCAAAGGAATCCCCATGTGAATTAAAAGTAGTATAGACATCTCTATGCCACCTGTTCCTCCTCTCTCCAGTATGTGGGGGATGGTTTCCAGGACAGGCTGGGAGCAGAAGTGGCCTGGCCAGAGTGCACTGCACACTAGTAATATCTGGCTAGTGGAGATGACCCTAAATGGTGGCTGCTGTGGCTGGTGTAATTTAGAGCAGCCTCTAGCATGCTTAAAATTATTCTTTGGGCTGAACGGGTTTCCAGATCAAGGAAAACAATTGTTTGAATGTAAAAATCTGAGTCTAAAGCTAAAGGCACACAGACCGTTTGTAAATAGTGTTGTCATGACATTCTTAAATAAAAATCTGAGTGGGAATATGTCCGTATTTAATCAAATTTGTGTAAAGTTTTGTTTCCAAAATCTAATTTAATAATGAACATTCATAATCATTCATATTTACTCCAAAATGTTACTAATTTATTGTACAGTTGAAAAGCATTTAAATACATGTACTGTGCAGAAAGTCTTTTTTCTTTAAGTCACATAGGCTTGGTTTTTTACCAAAGTAAAAATCCCATTCAGAAGTATATGAAATACTTTGGAATCATCACTTTCTTAAAGTATTGTTGCCAATCATATAACATGACATTTTTAAAAACTCATTTGCATTTTTGAGCTAAATGGCTTGGATTAAGAGACTTTGCTACTAAACAAAGAGCATTTTATATACTTTTTTGGTAGGGAGAATGGGGAGAATTATTAGCTGATTAGGTGAAATACTAATATAATATTGGTATGCTGATCTGCAGCCTTGTCTTGTATTTAAGAATAATAATCCAATTTGAATTTAGACTTTAGCAAGGTGTCAGCTACAATGTCATTTCCATAAGCAGTATTAGAAAAGGGATTTCTTGAGATACTGTGTACCATTAGGCTTATGTAGTTAAAAACAAGATGCAGCAGAATGTCAAACTATTATCAATTCCTTGTTCTAATGCTCTTTCTGTCAGTGTCATTCTGGTTCTTTTGGTCCATAGTTGTTCCTAAAACCATATTTAAAAATATTTGATATACTTTTTCATTCATAAAGTTTTAACAAAGCTTTATTTTAAACAAATAATTTCAACAAATTCTACTGATCGTTCACAGCTTCTTTATAATCTCTGTAAAACTGTACTGTGTTAATAAAACCCTTTGTATGCATATGCAAACTATGAACGGGGCAGGGGAGTGGGGGTTACTCACATACATATCATTATTCACATGGAAGTTTGTAGGTATGGGGCCTTATATCACCTTCATCACACTAAAATCTATGAGACTGGAAGGCTGGAATTCCTCTACAGAGTGTGCAAAGCTTATCAAATGTTCCCTTCACCTTTGTTACAACTGAACATGGAAATAACTTGTGTACAATCAAGGAAGTAGTTTAACAATGTAGTAGGCTCAATGCTAATAGCCTCTATTTTTAATTGGGCAGAGCCTGTAATATCTGTACTGAAGTGCTGATTATACTTCACAAGTGTCTTAGATAGGTGGAAACACTGCATCCAAGGGAAGAGTTACTCTGTAAATAGAAGATAAACATTAAGGTCATTAATTTGGTTTAAGAAGGAGAGAAAGGAAACATTGTGGACACAGCTGGCTTTCAACATTTCCTTGTCTGTAGAACAAATTTGCCCTCTCAGAGATTACAGCAAACTGGAAGGAGTATGAGATGTCAAGGAACAGCAAGAAATCCTTTATAAAACTAGACAGGAAGACAGCGAGGACTGGCAAGAAGTCAAGACAGCTAAAGTGATGAGGATGTTTCTAAGAGGTCTCCCTGCCCTCACAGTGTCTCATGTGGCTATGGAGCTTGGCTGTATAATGAGTAAAGCTCTGATTGCAAATTTCCAAACCTGATCAGAGCAGGTCAATGCTGTTTCAAATGACTATTGTTTTATCTGTCCGATTGAACGCCTTTGTTTATCTCATTGAATGCAGCTTTTACATTATGGAATTCCCTGTGGTCCCAGCTCCTATCAACAATCATGTTCTGCTGCTGCATTAAAGCATTTCATAAAGCATGTTAAATAGGTTTCTTTCCGATCTCTCTGACGGGGAAAGTAATGACTATGTTTAAGGGACATTTTTTCCCATTCATTACTGCATTATAAGTACAGACTGCGAAGCATTTCTTCTGACAAATATATTCACATCCTGTTACATAATATGCAGCCTGTTCTTATTTTCTTTTATAAGGAGCTGTTACATTCAGAAACATTCACTCATGCTTCATTTTCCAGTCAGTCCGCTTTAGCTTTATATAGGATTCACACCTTACAATAAAAACACTGTTGGTCTCATTTCATGCCAGGGTACCGTCAACACTAATTCCATATGGGTGCTCAGATTATCACTTAAGTACTCTTGTACTCAATTTAGGCTCCCAGAGTCTAGTGGCCTTCTGACTGTGTAAATGTGGCAATGACTGCCCAACTTTAGGAACTTTAAAAGGGACAATGTAACACTCATGTCTGAAAACTAGTCTCTTGACCTATGGGATTCTTGGCAGTAAGCAAATAGACTTATGTCAGAGGTCTTGTATAAAGAAATATGGCACTGATTTTATTGTCATTGCTACTCACCACTCATTTTGCATCCAAATGAATTTTATGGTACATCACAGGTTTTTGAAAACGGGTGAGTTTGCCAGGTGTCCCTGGAGCCTGAATGCAAGCCCTGCAGGTGCTTTCAGTGGTACTGCTGTAGAAGCCAGACTCAATGCCATTAGGAGAAAGGACAATAAAAGGCTGAAAGGACAATTTGAGGTTTGTGGCATGTGTGACGGCCCTATAAGCTCATCCCTTTTCCATAGGCCCTGACTTCCGCTCCTGCCAGTGGGTGCTCGACTCCCCTCTGCCCCTGGCCCTGCCCCAACTCCACCTCTTCCACGAGGCCCTGCCGCTGCACCGCCTGCTCCCATCCCTGCCCCAAAGTCCCTGCCCCAACTCTGCCCCTATTCCTACTCCTTCCCCAAATCCCCATCCTGGCCCCACCTCTTCCCCCCTCCCTCCTGGAGCTTGCTACAGCTTTTCGGCAGCAGCAAGTGCTGGGAGGTAGGTGGAGAAGTGGGGATGTGGCACACTTAGCGGGGAGGAGGAGGAGGTGGGGCGGGAGGGAGGGGAGCTTGGCTGCCAGTGGATGGAGAGCACCCACTAATTTTTCCCCCTGGGTGCTCCAACCCTGGAGCACCCATGGAGTCGGCGCCTATGCCCTCTTCTGAAGATAAGGAAAGTCTTTGGAGCCTCACATGCTGCAGTTTGGCTGTACCTCTGATGCTCTGGGTGTCTTCTGTTTTTTTTTGTTGTGTCATAGCATTGCCATTTGGTGCTTCTGGGCCAGCTAGGACTCCTCCTCACCTTCTCCTGGACAGCCATTCAACATGATTTGTGGCTCCTCTCCCACCACAGTCACCATGTAGAGCAGGAACTCTGCTGAGTGGCTCACCAAGGCAACAAAAGGCAGCTGCAAGCCTCCCATCCACCCCCTTAGAGAGACAGCATTGGAGGACTGTTTCCCCAAGGTTTCTCTTGACGTGGCTTTTTGGTATCACAGACTATATCCTGTAGCCTGAGTCTGGGTTTCCTTATGGTCTCCTGGCTGCCTTTCAGTTTTCTTTATCCATGTCTTTAGTCCACTCTCTCTAAATGTACAAAGTATGACTTCAAAGGTCCCTGTATGAACTTCTCTTCAATTTATCTACCAATGAGTCATATAGAAGCAGCATTTATATAAGCACCAAGACATATACAGGCATCTGATGAACACGTTCAGTAAAATTTCAAAAGCACCTACACTACTTAGAAGCCTCAGTCCTATTGACTTTCAATGAGACTTAGACCCTAACCCTCAAAGGTATTTAGGCACCTAACTCCATTGAAATCAATGAGAGTTAGGTGCCTAAATATCTTTGAGGATCTGGACCTCCATGCCTAAGTCATTCTTGAAAATGGGACTTATATAATGGGTAGAATTTTCAGAAGTGCCTCAGGAAGAAGCATTGAATCATAGAACACAAGAAGAGAGAACCTGGGCAAAATCTCCTCTCATTTACACCAATGCAACCTGAATGAAGTCAAAGACTTGCACTGATACATGTAAGTGCATAATTTGGCCATATTTCCTAATAAATATAAAAAAATGAAAGTCTCCAAATGTTTGATACAACTTTCAATTATAGTATATATATTCTCAGCTAGTATGATGTATAAACGTCAGTTGGATGATGGACACAGTAATGACTCTTTTCTCTATAGTTTTGTTGATCAGTTTAGAATTCATGAAAGTAAGGTGCTAATTGCACTGGTTAACACCAAACACTGTGACTCTAAAATATCGGAAATACGTACTTAGTGTTTTAATGACTATCCATTTATTAAGTACCACACAATAAGTGAAATTATTGTTAGAGTTTAAACAATTGCATCTGAGTTAACAGACTACCAGGCACCTATTGTGTGTGGCCCATTCTCCCTATTTTTTCCTGGCGGTTCTACATGAATCTAAGATGATGTTATAATAGGTAGCATCAGTAGGACTGAGTGAACACTGAAGACCTTGGGCTATTCATGCTTGATTTCTCTCCAACCTTCCATTGATTCAAGTTGATATTCAGATTCTGAGGCTAAGAATAGAGCAAGAACAGAACACCGATTTCTACAATAAAATTTCACTGCATGTGAATGAGAACAATGCAGAGTGACACATGGAGTCCTGGCTACTGGATAGTTTTATGAACAATTAGGACAAAGGGGAAAATAAAGCAGCTACTGCAGTTTCCTTTGCCCTTTTGATAGATACACCCTTTCAAAATTCCATAGCCAGTTTGCTTTACAATTACACCTTCTGGAGGGAGCAAACGTGAAAGTCTTCATGATCCCTGTGGATACTACCTGTCAGTGTTTGAGTTTAAGACAGCTGTAAGTGCCTCCCTTGAGCATTAGCAGAAGAACTACTTGATTTATGTATTTTCCCTGGATGTAAATGTCAGCCTTATCACTGAGGAGGACATATGGCAGCAAGTTCTGGAAAGAGAAATCTATTTCATAATGAATTCAAATCTCCTGCTGAGATTAGAACTCAGAGCACCACAAGGCAGAGGTCAGCACGCAGAGCAGAGTATGTCAATGCATCTGCCAATTGCTGTCCCTTCCTGACAAAATCAGTTTCTTAAACTTTCCTTTAAATTGCTGTTACGGAAATGTCCTGGAAGGCTTAGAGTTGGAGACACAGCAGAAACAAATGCAGTTCCAAGAAAGCTTCTGCATGCCAAAACTATTCTTCACTTTGGACTAGATTGTATTTTTTCAATCTCCCCTAAGTAAGGGGGCAGGGCATAGCTTCATCCCGGAATTGTAATACAGATGCACACGGTCCTCCCTTGGTTTCCCTCTTTGCTCTAGGGGCAAATAATTTGGAATTTTTCTATATCAGTAGCAGATTAAGCCACCACAATGCTCTAGCCAGCACAGCTGTCAGCACAGAGGGGAAGCAGAGATGGAGCTTTGGCTCCATCCATTCCATGCCCAGATGCTTGCAGTGGGGAGCAGCAGCCCCGCACAGTTGGCTCTGGATAATGATGCTGCAGCCCCACCTCCCCTGTATAAGCATAGGTGAAAGTCCTGCCCTTTCATGATTTTTTTTCCTTTTGCCTTGCATGAGTCCTTATTTTCATTGTAGAACTCTGACAAAACTGCCCGGGGAAAAAAAAGTAAAATTATTCCAGTTTATTCGACAATATTGGCATAATCTTTCGCTAAAAAGGATCTATCCATACTGATCAATGTTTCATTGTTTCATCCGTAAAAGTCACTTCCCTGCCATGAGCCAAAACTTCAGATTTTATGCCTGCTTCTGTGACACAGAGTTAAGGCTTCGTACCCAAGCATTGTAAACCATTCCATTCTAAACCATTCCATCAACACATACAGATTCAAATAAACATTGGCAGAAAGCAATCTACCAGGCTGAGCAACTCTGCACACAGATTCTGGTGCTGCAATGAAAAATTCCATGTCAAGCAGATGGGAATGGGTTAGTTGGAAACTAGTTGCATGCTACTCTTCCAGAGATGCAGAAAGCATGCACTGGACTTGTCTACTGGGAATTTCACTAAGCACACAAAGAAAATGCTAATGCTGCATGGAAAATCTCAATTAGAGACTTTTGAGAAACCTTTTGTAGGCAAAAAAATATATTTTTTTTTGCAGCACTGAAACATTTTGCAAATGAGTGTAGATTTTGACAACATGATTTGGCTGGGAGGAATTTAAAAAAACCCAATTATATTCTAAATGAAATGTTTTTATTTTTTATTAAAAATAATTTTCTTCTGAAATTTCCTTCAATTTTTAAAAGTATTTTAAAAAGCTCAAAATTGAAATGAAACCTTTATTTGTTGGTGGGATCAGGTGGTGTGTTTGATCCAAAACATTTTTTTTTTTACTTTTCAGTTTACTGAATTTTTTTTTAAACATTCCTTTTGAGTTGACCCAAAATTAATTTTTTATTTTTTTTACTCCTTGAATCTGCTAGTGTACTGAAAACTCAGTTATTTGCACAGCATTACACTAGTGCTAATCAGGCAATCATCAAAGGAATGCTAGTCAGCAACCTATTTATAAGTGCCTACATCACCAATATCTCATCTCTTTCTTCACTGTGTTTACTTTATTAATGGAATTTGAGATTTTATTTGGCTTGCCACTGACTTCTTAAAAATGATTTGATTGGCTGGAGGTCTTTTTGGTGATGTCATATCCATGTATTAGTGTGCTATATTTGGTATGACATCATCAGGCAGAGATCAATCAAATACGGAGAAAAAATAAAGTGTCCAGTCCTGAAATATGCTGACCACTTCTTGTGAGTAATGGAGCACTTTAAGTATCCATTAACCTCAGAAGTCCCTGCTCCTCCACAGACTTCCTTTATGACCTTGAGCAAGTCACTTAATCCTCTGTGTCTCATTTCCCTCTATCAAAACAGAATACATAGAACTTTCCTACTTAACAGGAATATTGTGAGAATAAACACATTAAATATCATAGACTCATAGAACTGGAAGGGACCTTGAGAGGTCATCTAGACCAGTCCCCTGCACTGAAGGCAGGACTAAGTATTATCTAGACAATCCCTGACAGGTGTTTGTCTAACCCGCTCTTAAAAATCCCCAATGATGGAGATTCTACCACCTCTCTAGGCAATTTATTCCAGTGCTTAACCACTCTGACAGTTAGGAAGTTTTTCCTAATGTCCAACCTAAACCGCCCTCACTGCAATTTAAATCATGAGATGTTCAGATACTACATAGATGGAAGTCATAGAAATACCTAACATAAACAGATAGGCCTTCAAGGCTCAGACTTGCAAAATCAGACCCACAGTTTTTTGGGGTCTACATATATAACACACACACACTCCCCACTCAACTTAATCATTATATGTGCTGTGCATCTGCATTTCCTACTGAAACGATAGTGGGCATGCATGCTCACTACATCTCAAGATCATTGCTTGTAATTCCCTCTTAGAAATTTGACTACGGAATGAGTTTACAAAGTTGATTTTCCTTTTTCCATTTGACATAAACTTTGTATATTGCAGTGTTTCTAGTACTACACTGACAAAGGGACTTTTTAGATATGGACCTCGTTTGTGAACTCAAATACACGTGGGTGTAAAATTGCAATGGCAATGGATTTGTGACTATGAAAACAGAGGTCCATCTAACAGCAGACTGAAAAATTAACCTTAAGTGTTTCCATTTGTTTACTTATTTGTTGGTCCAACAACATCACTGATTGTGTTAGTCAAAAGGAATGAGCCCAGCTCTGGGAATAAAGTTTGTTATTTAACAAAGCTGGCGAAGGAGATCAGACCCCTCATACCCACCCCTTTCTTTCATGCCAAGATTACATTAGTGGAGAGTGGATTAATATGACTGAGGAGAACAGTGGGTTAAAATCATTTTTAAAATACAGATGATATTCTCCATTAAATCAAAGATGGTCAGCTGCAACTCCTAATGCAACCTACCTAACAGGTGTTCTACTCCTGATAGTGTTTGGCTTAAGAGTTTTAAAACAGGTTTAAAGATCACGTGAGATTTCTGGTTTGAAGACTTGCTGAGTACTACTGAACAGTTGCCTCTCTCATTGATTTTCAGGTTTTAGGTACCTCTTAGGATTTGGCCTTTCAACAATCTGAAAAAAGAGTAGCCAAAATGTAGCCATCAGAGCTTTTTCATTTTGCACCATGGACTTTCATAGTTTTCAATATTATTTTGATTATTTTCATCCTTTTAGCTGACTGGTTTGGGTTTTTTTGTTTGTTTGTTTTTTGGTCCTGTATACCAATAAGAAACATTATTAGTATCAATAAACAGAAAGATTTCTTTAAAGGGGATTTTTCTTAAGAATAAATCTAGTGTAGTTTCTCCTTCAGATTAAGATGACCAGAATGAAGCATTAAAGTAAAGCTTTTTAACTAAAAAGCTCTTATTGAGTCTTCAGCTGCAAGAAAAATTTATGCAGATATTTGCAGCTACTTGAAAATACAGAAATATCAAATTTAGCATTCAGACCTATATTGTTGATAGCATAATAATGCAGTCAAACCTCTCCTCCAGGGAAATAAATAATCCCCAGAAACACTTACATCTTTGCAACTAAACACCCACGCTATACAGTTGTTTACTGTAGTATGAGCTACTCTGAAATCTGATTGGTAGATAACCTCTGGGAATTTTCTAATGCAAACACTCTACCAATGCCATTTGAATAAATTAAAATATATGATTCCAAACAACAACTCTTTTGAAAATCAATTCTGTTTTGAAGTAAAATGAATTACCTGTATAACAGCCAATGTAATTAACTATTCTTTTAATAATCTGCTGATTTGTCAAAGTGACACACTGAAATATCCAGAATAGAATGCAAAGCAAATAGAATAAAAGCAATGTGTCTCCTAAGCTTTCTATTTGGAGTGTGACTGATATTTTTGTAGGGAAAACATATATCCTACAACTTTCCAAACAATGTATGTTAATAGCCATGTATAATACAGTGGTCACAAAGATCAAGATTATTACTGCAATTTTTTTCCTTCCTCCTAGGAAGAATGGTAGGGCTTGAGTCTCTCTTCATTTACACTAGTTTTACACTCGTGTATTTGTCCCCCATGTACGTCACTGGAATTACTCTTGATTTACAGTGGTGTAAGTGAAAGAAGGATCAGACCCATGTATCCTAAACCAATAGTTGGAGTGATCCACACAATCTGGAGTTATGCAGGTAACTGAAAAGCTATTAACTGATATTCTACACAGGTGAGAACACCGTATGTCAAAATGCTGGTTATCTTGTTCTAAACCATGCTAGATGAGATCCACTAAATTGGAAAAGCATAAGGTCAGATTCTCATATGGTGTAAATTGGCATAGCCAGTTTGAAAGCAATGTCCACTGAGCCCCCAGCTACTCTTCATAAAAGTAAAACCCCCACCACTGACAATCTCTAATATACAAGCCCAGTTTCCCTTATAATTTTGTTCAATTATGTACTAAAGGCAGCTGCTAACAGATGATTTTACTGTTGGTCTCTTGGGTGATTGCATAGAATAGAGCTGCTCAGAGAACAGAGAAGAATGCCATGAACGTTTTCCAAAAAATGCGTTTCTATTTTTTTTAAGAAAAAATATTCATTAAAATGTTCTGACAGGTTTATTTAGAATAGTTTTCACTGTATTTACCCTCCCAATAGGCACTCTACACTACTGCAGACTACCATACATTTACGTCATTGCTGCAAGTATTGCTCTATAAGACACAGGGCTAAATTCTGCTCGCAGCTGCATAAATCAGTATACTCCATTAATTTCAGTTACTCCAGATTTATACCTGTACTGAAAAAAAGAATCTGTCCCAGTACTCCCATGAATGATATCACAATATCAGCTGATCAACATAACCTGTTGCTGTGATGTACTTGCAACAAGTATCACTTGGGCATAGTATCAAAAAGTTGGCATTCATTGTTTCTGACTCGGCTGGATGGGTAAAATATTCAGCTGGACCACAGACCTCTAAACATTTCAGGATTAATTACCAATTTTCAGATAAATATATTTTAATTTTGGAATGAGAAGTTGTCTTTATTTTTATTGTTGTTGATAAAACAAAGAAAGCAACACATACTGCAGGCGACTAGCATAGATCCTAGACCTCATATCATCTCCTTGTTGAGAATAGCCAAAGCACAAGTTCTGGGGTGGAGGAGGTGGTCAGGCATTTTCCATCAGAAGGATTTTTCAGCAGAAAATGCAGTTTCCGCAAAAATCAAAGTTTTCCACTGGAAAACTCAGTTTTGCCAGAATTTTTTAATTTTCCATCAATAAACCAAAATGAAATATTTAATTTTGGGTCACTTTGACCCAAATCATAACATTTCAGTTTATTAAACTCATCCAAAATGTTTTGGTTCAAGTCAGTTCAATATTAGGCAGTATTTCCCTAGGATGCTGCATTGATTCATAGCATCAGTGACTGGGAAATGGCTGGAACTGACTGAAAAAAGTTCAGCCAGTAGGACTGCTGAAACATGTGGTGAGAAAGACCTTGCTTTGAATTCATATCCTACAATTCTACTTTGTTAACTTACACATTAGTTGTGTTTTACTTTTGGTTTTTTTGTAACCAATTCTGACTTTTATGCCTCATTACTTATATTCACTTAAAACCTATCCTTTTGTAGTTCATAAACTTGTTGTATTGTTTTATCTAAACCAGTGTGTTTGAACTGAAATGTTTGGGAAATTCAATTTGGAATAATAGAATTTGTGTAAATCATTTTTCGTTAATAAAATGACAGACTTTATATGAGCTTGTATTGTCCAGGAGAGAGCTGGGCAGTACAGGATGTAAATTTCTGGGGAAAGTCTGGGACTGGGAGTTTGCTGGTGTTGCTCTGTAGTGCAATTAAAGAGTGGCTGGCTGCAGCACTCACACAATATAACTGAGAGTTATATTATTACATACTGGGTGCTGTCTGAGAGCAGACCAGGAGTGGTAGCTCTCACAGGAAAGCAGTGTAAAAGGCACCCCAGGTTAGAGAGCCGACAACTGTTCATCAGTCCAAATTGTACCCTGGGTATTTCACAGCCACTTGGTACATTGTGCCTGCAAGTGCATCATGAGAGATGTAGTCTGGCCAGACAACCCAGTTATTAGGGGAGAATGGAGACATCAGACACCCAAACTACATCTCCCATAAGGCCATATAGCACCATAAAGAAATGCAGTTAGACATGAGGGAAAACTAGAATTTCCATAGTGCTGAAATATCTGATTTTTCAACATTGTTTTTGGCCTAAATCAGGCCAACAAATGGAAACACTAAAATATTTTGTAGAATGAAATTTTGAAGTAAAATTTAGATTTTGAAATGCTGAAATATTTTGTTTTGGCATTTTGATCAAAACAAAACATCTTCATATTCATGAATAAAATGTTTCATTTCAATTTGTTGAACTGACACAAAACAAACAGTTTCATCATTTTAACTGATAAATGTCATCATTTCTTATGCCGCAAAAAAAAATGTATTTCAATCTTTTGTCCTGATTCAGGCCAAAAAAACCATAAGAGTTGAAAAATCAGATTCCCATGGTACAGAAATTCCAGTTTTTGCTTAGCTCTAGCAGATGCTAACTTCCCATTTTCCTGTTATACTATAACTAGATTGCTGAATCTCATTGGTACTGAAAGGAACTCTTTGCTCTGCACATACAAACTAAAGCCCAATCTACTTGCTGCCACAAGATTGAACAGAAATGTGGTCAGGATTCTGAATAGATATTGAATAGTCATATGTGGATTGTGCACTCAAGTTTTTGACATAGTAGATGGCATATGCAGCAATTGAAAGTGATTGCGTCTCATTCTGTAACGTCTTGACGGTATCACTTTACCATGCTAAGAGAGCAAGTTTATGCCCATGTTGTAATTCTTATCTTGAAACTCCCCTTGATGGGATCTCCGCTTCCATGGTCTGTTTCTTCATGTAAAATAATCTGTTTAGTACCCCTGGACTCCTGAGACCCTGTAAACCATGGATTGAATTTTCTTTTCCTGTATTGCATTTCTGCCCTTTCAATTTATGTTCCTCTAAGAAGTGCAGCTAAAGCTACATGTGTAGAGATTAAAGGCAGGTCTACTGTGGTTTACAGACATCAAAAGCCATGAGCAGTACGCGACTGGAGTAAATTGCATGGTACTGGCTTTTGTTAGGCTACAAAAGCTCCTCATTATCATTCCTGTTGTGAGTGCTCTCTGCTGCTTTCCGAGTGATAGTATTTATCACCTCTGATGGGCATCTACAATCTCCCAAGAGAATACAAGTGCTTTAATCCACACATGGGGGAGGAGAGGGTTCGATAGTTGGATGTATTGAACTGTGAAAGCTATTGTTTGTGAAAGGTCACACGTCACTTTTCCTGGTTAATTTTGATTTGCAGAAACAATTTTGCATGGCGTTCAAAAAACTGATTATAAACACAATCTACATTTGGTGGCAAAGTCAGTTTTCAAAATGTACCAACTGAAGCTGTCTGTGAAGGAAGGAGTTTGTGTCATTGTTTCAGAGACCTAATCAGTGTTAAGAAGCAGCTGGATTAGTACAATTCCTTCATCTGTTGTTTATGTGTATGTGTCACATATGGTATTTATAAGCTGCAGGAAAAGAGCTCTACTTCCAGCATTTTTAAGTAGCACCAAAGAATCTGCTGAGAGCCTAACAAAAATATTCCTAGAGTTCGTCTACACTGGACTTTTCAGCCCTTCTCCCACCGTTGATCTAGCACTGCTGCAGAGCGATTGGTGATAGCACTATTGTGTACGTGGCATGGACATTTTTACTAACATGTCAACTGAAACTTGAGCAGGCCAAAGAGTGTTAAAAATGTGATGGTCAGTCTCTAAGGTACCACAAGTACTCCTGTTCTTTCAGTCTACAATAGCACTTCCTCCATTGCTACAACTGGCGAAGCTGTTTGTATTAGACCAATGGTTTGCAAACTGCTGGTTTGCAAAATGCTCTCAAACATTAATGCTTATATATATTATGATGGATGTCCTCCAGAGAAAGAGAGAGATCTTAGTTAAGGAAGTTCTCAAGTTAAAATGTTGTAAGTTTGCTAATTCTTACTGATAAAATCCTGTAACTATACTTATATATGCAACAGCCTCTTTCAAAATAAATATTTACCTTGTCTAAAGCTTTGTTTACACTACAAAGTTGGACTTCTAGTTAAAGTGGGATATTCTCCCTAGTCTGGAAATAGTTATAATGGTCCTTTATTCTGATATAATTATCCCCATAAGGAAGTCACTTTTATACTAGTATAACTGCATCCAGACTATGGCTTGTATTGATTAACAGTATCAGTAAAAAAAAAAATAATAATCACACTTCTAACTAACAGTTATACTGGTATAACTTTCAAGTGTAGACCAGGCCTAAATGTTTTTTATTTATCTCCATTCCCTGACCACTATTTAGCAGCTTTTGATCTATCTCCAGGTCCAATTCAAAGCTGTCCAACTGATTTTCAGAATTTTCTATGGTTTCTCTCCAGTCACCTCAGATCCATCTAATCCCCCAATTACTTCAGTCTGATTCGTTTCTGTCCACTCCCCACAATTCACAAAGGAATTGTGCTTTTGTTTGTTCTGTCCCATCTATTTCATTTTCCCCACTCCTATTTAAATTACATCTTAAACCTTCCTTCCTTTATCTCCAGTTGATGGGTGATGCTGTCTATAAAGCCTCTTATTTTACTATATAAACAATCTTTTTTTCATATGACAAATAATGATTTTTTTCCTTTCATAGTTTTCATGGTTAGCTGAATCATTTTGGCAGCTCTCAGCTAAAAAAAGAATAAGAAGGCACTGCATATGTTTCTACATCTAAAATGGTTTATAAATAAGTAAAATAATGAATTACTCAAATGTAATCACTTGGGCTGTCAAGTGATTAAAAAATTAATCGTGATTAATCGTGTGATTTAAAAAATTAATTGTGATTAATTGTTCAATTAATTGCACTGTTAAACATAATAGAATACCATTTATTTAAATTTTTGGATGTTTTCTACATTTTCAAATATATTGATTTCAATTACTACACAGAATACAAAGTGTAAAGTGCTCACTTTATATTTATTTTTGATTACAAGTATTTGCACTGTAAAAAAAAATAAAATTTATTTTTCAATTCACCTAATACAAGTAACGTAGTGCAATCTCTATCGTGAAAGTTGAACTTACAAATGTAGAATTATGTACAAAAAAATAGCTACATTCAAAAATAAAGCAATGTAAAACTTTAGAGCCTGCAAGTCCACTCAGTCCTACTCCTTGTTCAGCCATTCGCTCAAACAAATGTTTACATTTGCAGGAGATAATGCTGCCCGCTTCTTGTTTACAGTGTTATCTGAAAGTGAGAACAGGCATTCTCATGGCAATGTTATAGCCAGTGTTCCAAGATATATACGTGCCAGATGCGCTAAAGATCCATATGTCCTTTCATGCTTCAACCACCACTCCAGGGGACATGAGTTCATGCTGATGATGGGTTCTGCTTGATAACAATCCAAAACAGTGTGGACCAACACGTGTTCATTTTCATTATATGAGTCAGATGGTCCCAGCAGAAGGTTGTTGTTTTGGGTTCTGTAATTTCTACATGGGAGTGTTTCTCTTTTAAGACATCTGAAAGCATGCACCACACCTCATCTCTCTCAGATTTTGGAAGGCACTTCAGATTCTTAAACCTTGGGTTGAGCACTGTAGCTATCTTTAGAAATATCACATTGGTACCTTCTTTGCGTTTTGTCAAATCAGCTGTGAAAGTGTTCTTAACATGAACATGTGCTGGGTCATCATCTGAGACTGCTATAACATGAAATATATGGCAGAGTGCAGGTAAAAGAGAGCATGAAGGGGCATACAAATGTTTATCATATCTGGTATGTAAATACCTTACAATGCTTGCTACAAAACTGCCATACAAATGGCTATTCTCTCTTTCTTGTGACAGTGTAAATAAGAAGAGCAGGGGCGGCTCCAGGCACCAGCATGCCAAGCGCGTGCCTGGTGCGGCAAGCCACAGGGGGCTCTCTGCCGGTCGCCGCGAGGGCAGCAGGCAGGTTGCCTTCGGCGGCATGAGTGCGGAGGGTCCACTGGTCCAGCGGCTTCAGCGGACCTCCCGCAGGAGTGCCGCCTAATCCGCAGAACCGGGGACCTCCCACAAGCAAGCCGCCGAAAGCAGCCTGCCTGCCGTGCTTGGGGCGGCAAAATACCTAGAACCACCCCTGAAGAAGAGTGCAGTATTATCTCCTGTAAATGCAAACAAACTTGTTTGTCTTAGTGATTGGCTGAACAAGAAGTAGGACTGAGTGGACTTGAAGGCTCTAAAGTTTTACATTGTTTTGTTTTTGAGTGCAGTTATGTAACAAAAAATGTACATTTGTAAGTTGCATTTTCACAATAAAGAGATTGCACTACTGTACTTGTATTAGGTTAATTGAAAAATGGAATTTCTTTTGTTTTTCATTTTTACAATGTAAATATTTGTAGTAAAAAATAATATATACTTTGATTTTAATTACAACACAGAATACTATATATATGAAAATGTAGAAAAATATCCAAATTATTTAATAAATTTCAATTGGTATTCTATTGTTTAACAGTGTGATTAACTGTGATAAATTTTTTTTATATCACAATTAATTTTTTGAGTTAATCACATTGGTTAACTGCGATTAATCGACAGCCGTAGAATGTAGTAATGAAACTTTGGAGGCAGGAAAGAAGTTTAGCATCTACTAATTAGCTCACATTGTTAATCTTCTAACAAGATATAGGTAAACACAGACAAATACAATTAGTATTTATGTCTAATTCTCTAATAGTACCGAACTCTCATCCATTTAATATGGCTTTGATAACTATCTACAAGGAATGGCCCTGATTATCATTTCAATACTTTTCTAATATGTCCTTAAAAGTTGATTTTGGGTCACTTAGCCTGCTGGTTGTTTAACCCTCACTGGCTCAGTGTCACAGCCTCATTCCTCAGGTCCCTATGGACCAGCCTCCCTAGGCAGATTACTGATATCCTCATGTGACATTTAGAGCAGTAGAGGTTCATCTTGTAAATACCCGTTAGGAATCTTTATACCAGTGAGGATTGCCAGAGTGCAGCACACTCCAGACAAACTGTTTTATGCCCTGGCATCTCTCCCCTCCCTCCAACCCCCCACCCCATACCATGCGGGCCAGGACAGGATGGGTCAATCTAGCTACACTGGCATTACACAACTCAGGAATTCCCTAACACCAGAAGAATTTTTAGGTCCAGGTCCACACAGGGCATTTTTAAGTCCCTTTTGCTCTGCTAGGGCAACACAAAGTATGCAGCTGGGCTGAATGATTTAAACAGAAGCTACACAAGAATCAGTCTATTCTAATAATCCCAAAACCAGCTCTGGAAATCTCTCTGCCTGGCTCTGAACTAGCTATTCCATTTAAATCTCATGTGGTCTGGCTTCATATCTCCTTCTGCACCAAATTCAGATGCCTATTCTTATTATCAAAGCTTTACACAGCTCTGCCCCAGCCTACAAAAGCACCAAGCACTTTGTTGGTGCTATATAAATAACAAATATTAACACAAATCTTGGCTCTCATCGCCTTCCAATACCCCACTGTTACCCCAGTTGGGCCCTGCATGCTTTCAATTTTGTTTCCTTTTACACTGTCTTTTCATCTTTCTCCCACCACCACGATTTTCTCCCCTATGCCTGGAATGAATTCTCTGGTCCTCTGTACCAAGTAATCTTTCTCCTCCTTGAGTTAATTAAATAGGACTTAGATCAAGGCACCAATCCACTGTGATATGAGCTCTGATATTAACTCTTTCTGTTCAGCTCCTGGAACTCTGGACTTGAGGAAGTCCTACCCTTTGGACTACACTAATAATGGCTACCAGAGCCCTCTGATACAATTTTACCTGCATGCTTGGAGCCATGGGTGGTGTCAGAATGGACTAGAAACTCCTGCTGAGCCCAATAGGGAGGCTTCTGCATGAGTCGATATAGACAAGCAGTTTGCTGAACTGGTAATGAGCTAGGAGTGCTGAGTCCCTCAGTGGGATGGGCCAGCCTGACTAAGAGACTAGTTTCAGTTTTGAGCTTTGAGTTGGGACTCACTGGGAAGGAAGTAGAACAGTTCAGGGAGCCTCTGATGAAATCTTCCTCCCCACACAAGGAGTCTTTGCATTGCTGTGGAATCTAGTGCATGGGCCAGGCAGTTCCAAGCCTGCAGTGATGAGCACTCAGAATGGCAGAGATCAGATGTAGCACCATCTACCGAGAGCCAGCCTAGTCTTCCATGGGACTCTGAACCAGCTAGACAGGAGAGGACCTTCCACCACACAAGGGGGAAGACGTTGTCAGGGGACCTTTTGTTGCTATTGTTTAAGCCAGCCAGCATTCACAATGCTGCAGCATGCATTTCCAGACTCATCCTCTGTGCACCATTGGCCTGGGAAGGTGCCAGGGAGGGAGCAGGAGGTTGGGAGAATGAGTGTTGGGAGGTAGGGAATTTGATTTGTTAATTTTTAGTACTTATTAATTAATCACCCTTTCCTTCTCTGGATCCTATTTTCCTACATAAAAACATAAGATAAGAAAGGAGGTCCGCCAAAGGGCCCAGCATCCCAAAGGTCCATCTAGCCCCCAGTGGCCCCCAGGTGGTGAAGTGGAGCCTGATGAACAGAGATCATGATGATCATCTCTCTCCATCCATCCCTCATCTCTCTCTCCTCATCAGACAGGACAGGACACTCATTCTTCCCCATACCCTAGCCAGCCCATTACTTAGCACCCCCATTTTTATCCAGTCCCTTCCCTTTTTGTTTTAGTCCTAGCCCCCTACAACCCTCCTCCTTCTCAGTTTCACAAGTTCCACAACTGCTGTGAAGAAGAGAAGAAGAACTTTTTTTTTTTTTTTTTTTGCCTTTATTTTATTAATTTCCTGACCCCTAGTTTAGTTCTTGTATAATTAGTAATAATTTTTCCTTATCCACTTTCTCAACATCACACATGATTTTATATACCTCTATCATGTCCCCCCCCCTCTTCTCTCTCTCTCTTCCAAACTGAAGCCTCTTTCCTCTTCTCTTTCTATATGGACCTTCTCCTCTACCCTAATCATTTTTTTAGTTGCTCTTTTTTTCTTTTTTTCTAGTGCTAGAATTTTTTTTTTGAGGAGAGGAGACATCTGTACACAGTAGTATGATAGATGTGGGCCATGATTTTATATATATATAATAATATATTCTCAGTCTTATTCTCTATCCCCTTTTTAATGATTCCTAACATCCTGTTTGCTTTTTTGACCGCCTCCTGCTCCCAATAAAGTCCCACTTGGTTATACTGGGGTGTGTCATTTCTTTGATGGGGTTTGTGTTGATGTACTTTGTTTCTTGTGTACTGGGTTTTATACTCCTGCCAGAAGTGGTAGCATTATTCACTTTCCCAAGGGGCAGCACCCTTTGTACCTTGAGCACAGTGAGGAGTGGAGGCACCAAGTGTCACAAAAAATAAACCAGGTTCCAACCCATGTGAGGGGAGGAGAGAAACCATTACAAGTCAGAAACCCCAGGAAGGAGGCTTGAGCCACTATCAGAAAAGAGACTATGCTCAAATCATTTAACCTTTCCATCTTAGTTTCCACAGGGTTAAGTTTTTGAAAATTGTTACAATTCACTAGCATGCACAAAAGCTTGTGGAGCCTCCAGCTTACTTGGACAATTGCTCCTTCCTAGCACCAGTAGCTGGGCAGCAGTTTTAGTTAGAATCATCTTACTAACCCTCCCCAAAATGTGCAGGCTGACACTGTGCTTCTAGTATAATCAAAGTGGACATGAGTTATGGTTGGCTGGCTGTTAAAAATTGTTTCTCAGATACACTGAAAAATACTATGACTGAATCAATTTTCTTCAGACTTATCCAGCTCTTCCCTGTATTGGTATGTCCCGCTTCTCACAGTGCATCCAGAACCACATCATTAGTAAACTTACCCTACAGTCTGTAATAATTCTTGGGGGGTTGGGGAAGACAGTAATGTAGGGAGAGTAGTAAAACTTTTTTTTTGGCTCTTCTATGAGACTACCCCCTTGTGGGTGCATGGGAGGAACAATAGAGGCCTTTGTGATTCTCCAAGTTAAACCCAAACATTATTATTAAATATTAAAACACAATATAAAATTAAAAAGAGGGTAAATTTCAATTTTAAAACAGTAAAAGCCACTTGCATTTACTATTTGACTTAACTTTAAGAAAAATCATTTCAGGATGGTAAATAAGGAGAGTTAGGGCTGGGTCTTGAGCAGAATTTGTGTTGACTAATACAATAATTATCCACCTTTATCTCCAGTTGATCACCTTTATCTCCAGTATGAATCACCATTTTGGGATTAGTCACTTGCCTTTGAAAGATTTAAAAAAAAGTAGTAATTACAACATAAATATTCTCTTTTTTTACTTCTATATTTATTTCACATACACATGTGAGATCCACTGCTGAAGGTTTTTGATCTTTTATTTGATTCTTGAATAGCTATTTTCTGGAGCATAAGCCTTAGGGTTGGTCAATCTAAAAATGTAGGTATCCTAATTTAACAAGTACATTTCTGGGCCTAAAGATGCTTTCAGGTGATAAAACCAAGAAAAGCTCTTATCACAGTGAATAGCTGCATGCTCATTTTATAAGCTTATCTATGAGAGACATGAAGTACAAAGAAATGTAACAGCTTTTAAAGGAGTCTGATTCTGCTGAAACCATAAATGTCTCAAGCTATTTTTAAAAAGCAGACTCCTGGTATTTGGAAACCAGCTGTACAAGTCCACATTCAAAAAAGATTGCACAGTTTTGTGGTGGCATTTAACTGAGAGATTTAATCCACCCGGACTCTTTTTGCCCAATAAATCATTTTGTTAAAGTTTAATCTTGGACTTTATTGCAGCCTCACCTAATTCTACCCTTAAAGATACAGCAGATGAAGTTGGGTGTGCTGGGCAGAGAAATAAAATATTTTCATTAAACATTTATCTTGCCTCTACCAGCGAAGGCTTTTGACCTCTCCAAATCATAGTATTAAAAAGGATTTGAGTTTAGTTTCAAAAATTTGTTTTGATTATTTAAAAAGAAATACAAACCAGCATCACATACAGAATTTAGAATCCTGAAGGATTATTAGTCAGCCTTGAATTCCTGCTAATCTATTAAGAATTTAAGATTGTCATTTGAAAAGTAAATGTCCCCTAGGTTTCCAATAGAATCTTGAAATTTACCATGTATGTTGATATTCTGAGGTACTAATGATCTCAGGGTAGATAATATACAAGCAAAAACATATGTTTTTTAATATGTGCTAGAATTTTCTTATTTCACAAGGGGAAACTTGATTAGTAGAATTAATTTTCAAAAAATCTAATTTACTCACTGAATGTCCTGATTCTCCACTCTGAGGTTTTACAACAGTGTAAACCCAGGGTTTTACACCAGTCAATTGACTTTACCAGAGCTATTTCTGATTTACACTATTGTAAGCAAGAAGAAAATCAGGCCCAATGTATCTATTTGTAGTCTGGGTAATTTTGCTAACATCTGTAACACAAGCAGGGAATAAAAGCACATTTCAAGCCCTTTGCTAACAAGTTACTACCATGAATTGCTCCAGTTTATATTTGATTAGCACTGAGATGAGAGCTAAGAATGCCCAATGTCTACAAAAATCAGGCCATATGTATGGAGTTAGGTGTCAGGCACCTATATTTTATTTCTCATTGGAAAAGTTCATGGTCCCAGACATAGAATGTGCTCGACATAGCCTTAATGTCTCTAGGTACGTCTACACTGCAATGAAAGACTTCGTATTAGACTGCTGGAACTGTACTGGGGTGATTCTGGTTTATGGCAGTGGGACTTTCTTTGGTAATAAATTAAGCCTGTAAACAGGGCTATTTATGTATTCTGAAGGCTGTACTGAGCTTATCTGAGGAATTGAGACAACTTGCAGGGTTGCCTTGAGGCTACTAAGGGATGCCAAAGAGGAGGCCACATGTTTAGAAGTTTCTTGCACCGGACAGTCTTCTTAACAGAAGCTCTTCCATCAAGTTTCTGCCAAGAAAAACTCCCACATGAACAAATTTCCTTTATACTGAGGCAAATGCTTGCCATTTTCATGTATAGCCACTAATGCGGGGGAAGAGAAAGACTCTTATCTTTATATAATTATTCTCATTTTCTTTTATCCCACAAAATTCTCTCCTTGGGCCTCATTTTCAGATCAGTCTTCATTCCTGCATTATAGTTATTTTCCAGTGCCATTCATATCACCGTAATATTACCAGATATGCAGGTGAATCTGGTATTTAAATGTCTAAATGACATAAATCGCTCCCCCATGTATGATTATATGTCTGGGTTTCATCCAGGCTTTTGTTTATTAGAATGAATTCAGAACATTTATTCCACATCCCTTTTCCACGCTAACTGAAAGAGCATTAGAGAGGCAATTCTCAATAAGAGTGCTTTTATTCAGCTCCTGCCAGTAATCTTGCGACTCTGAAGTTTCTTATTCTAATTTGGCTCTCCTTCGCTTCTAAATGCTAACTCTCTGCTTTATTTCCTTTAATCAGTTTTCCTGACGCAGATGGGATAGTTAGGGGAAATGATGTATGACTGCTACACGCCTCTTTCTTGCAGCTCAGCCTACTGCTTTGCTGCAGCATTCACCAGACCTCTAATATCATTTCAAGACATTACAAAAGAGTCCCACCCAGGGCTATAGCATTTAGATGCTGAACTTTAAATTATATCACTAGCTCCTAGTCACCTTCAAAGAGAGTTTTGGTATATAAGTAAATACACAGAAAGACTCAATTATCTGATCCGATGAAGTGGGCTGTAGCTTATGCTCAAATGAATTTGTTAGTCTCTAAGGTGCCACAAGTACTCCTGTTCTTTTTACAATTATATCAGCATTTTAAACATTCTTAGAGACATTTTAAACAAAATCTATAAGTAGTTAAGCTGTCCGTAAGGACCCACGGAAACTCTTCTTGCTGCCTATATATTCAGATTCCTGGGATAAAAGTATAAATTATTAACAAGAATACAACAGCCAAAGCGCTTTCAGCAAAATATTTATCCTTCTTGATTTCAGCATCTCACACATCCTCTGATCTTCTTCAGAGACAATCTGCAACCTAAGATGAAGGAGATATGTGTGTCTTCTGAGTTCTTCCGTTGTCTATGTAGAATTGGAATAAAAACTATTTTTAGCACTTATTTCACTTTTAAATGCCTCTGCTTAAGCAGTAGCAAATAAAAAGCCAGATCCTGAACCTTGCTATGATTGCTCTGCATTGCTTTGTGGCATAAAACATCCATAATGCTATTTTAGATAGCTGTGGAGGAATCCTCACATAATATAGGGCTGTTGGAGATGGTGGCATACAAACCACTACTTGTACCCAGCACCGTGGGTATGGCCAAGCAGAAGGGGATGTGGTTGGGAAGATGTACACTGTGGCAAATCCCAGCTGTTGGGACAACCTTTTAGGGTGAATGCAACCAGCTCTAACTTATTTTGGGAACCAGACCATTCCTTGACCAATATTAATATTGGGGGAGTGGTTTAAATCCAACTTGTGGCGTCCCACAGGACTCAGTTCTCTCTAAGGTACTATTCAACCCAAGCAGCCACTAGGTCGACTGGTCAGACGCCATGGACTCAAGTGCCAGCAACATGCAGATAACACACAGCTCTGTCTATCCTTCACCACATGCTACTACCTGGTACTTGGATGAAAACAGCTCATGAATGAAGAACAGCTGATGGAACAAAATAGAAATGATGCTGTGTAGCCCACAGGGCCAGGGCCGGCTCCAGACCCCAGCACGCCAAGTGCACGCTTGGGGCGGCATGCCGCGGGGGGCGCTCTGCCTGTCGCCGGGAGGGCGGCAGGCGGCTTTGGTGGACCTCCCGCAGGCGTGCCTGCGGAGGGTCCGCTGGTCCCGCGGCTCTGGTGGACCTCCCGCAGGCATGCCTGTGGATGCTTCACCGGAGCCGCAGGACCAGCGGACCCTCCGCAGGCACGTCTGCAGGAGGTCCACTGACCAGAGCGCCCCCCCACGGCGTGCTGCCCTGCTTGGGGCGGCGAAATTGCTAGAGCCGCCCCTGCACAGGGCTAGCTTAGCTTTTATTATATTCAGTTGTAATGCAAGGAACCTGCAGGCCTGTATCCTGTAAGACATTAGCTTAAGCAAGTGAGCATAGGTTAGTATAAGTATAGTGAAGTATAGAAGGCCTGTAACATTGGCATCGATAAATGGTCTGATGGTTCTGGGGAACTTGGATGCACTTGCTCAATGGTAGGAGTTGGAACTTAACAGTAAATGTAAACAGTAAAAACAGGAACACTGCAAGAACATGGATGTTAACTATAAATAGGCTTAAGCAATATAATAATAGGTATGATAATAAACTAAATGGCATTGATATGTATTAATATGTTAATCTATAGAATAAATACACCTCAATATTATGTGAGTGAGGAAGTTATATTTGGGCATGGAAGGTGGAGCATTAGCATGAATATTCATTACGGTGCTCAGGCCTTATAATAGAGCAAACCACCATGTGGAGTTAGCCCAGCTAAGCTATGCTTTCTCAATCATTTGACCCTTCAGCTGTACTATCAATCATGGACACTGAGGAACCTGGACCATCAGACCCACTGGCATGCCAGAGGCAGGGCAGTCCTTTGTTTTTTACTACCAGGTCCTCAAGAAGGGTGTTAGTATGCAAATCTAAGAGCTTATGCAAAGAATGACACCACAGATATCCCCAATTCTGTATTATTCCTATCTTTTCATGTGGCTTGCAGCTTTTCTGGCTTTATTCATTATTTTAATGAAGATCTATAAGGCTTTATTTTGTCCTCAGTGTAAGTGTCCTTATCATACCCCGAGGCTCCCGACAAGATATTGAAGTAATTGGTTTTAATTCTGTGCAGCTGTGATTCTGTATGATTGAAATATGACCATTTATATCATTAATATTGCCACTGTTAGACAGTTGCAACAAATCTTTTACAAAGTATGTCATGTAAGATATCAATGGAAAAGTTACAATCTATTGAATATGATTATTCTGTTTGTATGCATATATCATCTTTGAGTCTGAAATTATGACTATTGTTTATGTACAGGTATTTCAAATGCATTTCTCTGGGGGTAACACCCATGAGGTCATTTACATTCAGATTAGCCAGTCCATTGTGAATGGACCATTCAAGTTGATGGCCCATTAAATTATACAATAGCCAAAAAATGGGTAATGGCTGCTCCTATGAGTCAGCAAAGCATGTATGTGACTTGCTCATGTGACCCTGGACCCCATCTTGTGCCTGTAATTTTCCACCAAGACTGAAAGCAGTCCCTCCACATAGGAAAATGTATAAAAGACCCTGGACACATCTCCATTTTGCCTCTTTCCTGCTCTGATGTCTGGACTTTGGACTTACTTTAAAAGGAGCATTCCAACCAATGGACTGAGGACTTTCCAATATTTGGGAAGTTACCAGAGACTTTACAAGGCAGCAGTTTATTCCATCACAGCTACAAACCTGATACAAGAACTCTGCAATGAGTATATGATTTCCTTAACCATTTTAACTCTCTCATTCTTTTCTCTTATAAATAGATACTAGATATTAGATATTAAAGGATCAGCAACAGCATAATTGTTGGGTAAGATTTAAGTTATATATTGACCTGGCTATGTGACTGATCTCTTGAGATTAGAAGGACCCTTTGTTTGATTAAACTGGTTTTAAATAACCATTCATCATAAAGTCTAATGTCTGGGTGATTGTAACAATGTGGGACTCACCCCTGCAGCGCCCCCCACTGGTCATCTCAGGGAATTATCTCTTCCAGTCTCCGGAGTGCCCTCTGCAGGCCAGTGTCCCACTGCCTCTGGCCCCCATGTCCCTCCCAGACCCCACTGCCCTTTTATCTGGGGTACTGTCCCCTGGCAATACCCTCACACTCTACCTCTCGGTCACCCCTCTCTGGGGAACCCCCAACCCTCTAATCCCCACATTGCCTCAGTCTGAGCTACTGCCAGTCATCATCAAGCCCCTGCTCCCTGGGGCAGACTGAAGTGTAAAAGCCACTCATCATAGACAAGGGGGTTCAGACCTGCTCCCTCCCTCTGCCTCCCAGTACCAATATGGGCCTAGGACCAGGCCCTGCAGCCTGGGGAGTTGCCAGCCTGGAGCTCCCCTGCTACTCTGGCCTGTCACCAGCCCTGCTTCACTCCAGTACCCTTTAGCACTCAGGCAGCTAGATACATCTCCCTCCTCAGCTAGAGGGAGACTCTGCCAGCTCCTGGCTCACTGGCCTTTTATAGGGCCAGCTGCTTCCCCAATCAGCCTATTAGCTGCTTTCCCTGCCACAGCCCTCTCCCAGGGATGTTTTAAGCCCTTCAGCGCAGGAGTGGGTGATCACCCTGCTACAGTGATGAAACAAGGGTTAGGATGTCTAAGGAGACTGCAGTTTGGACTTCTTGTTAACCAGTATGGTGAGACAGAAGTTGACTTTGGTTTCTCGCTTGGTATATCTAATAACCACCAGTTTGGAGTGAGCCTACCCTATTTCTCAGCAGTTAGTCCTGAATCTGGTATGCTCAGCTATTACCCACTGAGGCCAGGTGACAGTAGCCTGATTCTGGGACAAGAACCTTATTACAGTAAGATCAATACAAATATGATTAACCTTTAAAAGGGTCAGGCAACAGCTGGTGGGCAATGGAAAGAATTTTGAAAAGTTTTCAGCCAAAGTGCAGTCGTCTTTGTTGAAGGTACACAGCCACAGCTGGCCAATTCAATGCTTAGCTTAGGAGTGCTCCTGGATTCCTCATTAATGCTAAACTTTCATATATAGCAGCTTCCATACATAACATCTTCTGTCATCTCTGGTTGGCTAGGAGAATCCATCCCATCCTGGCAGATGATGACTGGCGTCAGTTATTCATGCTTTCATCACCTCTCTGCTGGACTACAATAATAAGATATATCTGGACATGAAACCTTCAATGCTTAGGAAACTCCAGTTTCTACAGAAGCTGCAGACCATCTCTTCAGCAACAATGGCTATTCTGAGCACATCATACCTTCCCTCCACATCTGACATGTGTTTTATGTACTATATTGAATCAAGTTCAAAATCTCTGTCCTTGTCTTCAAGGTATTCAGTGGCATGGGGCCAAGGCATTTAAAAGAATGACTAAAGCTCTGGATTGATGACTATCAGGACTGGGCTGTGGGCAGCATGTGTGTACTAGTTATCATGTTGCAGTCAGGAGATGAGTAGCAGTGTAGGGGCAGATACCAGGTAGTTGGGGTCGTACTAGGTTACAGACAGAAGGCAAGTAGCTGAGTCAGGAACAACAAAGGTTCAGAAGTCGGAGTCTAGTGAGACGGCTCCCCATGCTGGCCTGCTGCTTTACACAGCATCATGAGCCAATCAGTGGTCTGCAGGGGACCCCCATTCAGGTTCTGCTGGGTGATGCGTTCTGCAGTGTCTAGTTTCACAGAGTCCTCCAGCAGAAACTCAGCCTAAGTTTCCAATGGTGATGTGAGTGTGTTGTCAGCACAGAGTCCCAGGTTTTAGTTCCCCAGTCTCTTGCAATGAGGGTTGTTGACAGCATTGCTCCTCTGGCAAAATGGAGTCTTCTACAATAAGGGTAAAGTTTTTGTGTGCGTGAGACAAAACTTTCTCAGGGGCTAGCCCAAGACTCTGGAATTAACTCCCTCAGGAACTACAGACCATCACAAATGTCACCACCTTCCATTGCAAGTACAAGGTGCTTTCACCTTGTCTTCTCTAATATAAACATATAGCTGTGTGTTTGTGTATGTGTGTGTGATGGTAACTTGCAATGTGTTATGACTGGTATGTTCTCCATAACACCCATAAGCATGACTGTGATTGGTTTTATTCCCCACTTCCAGTATGACATGAGTTTGAAAGTTCTTTGTTTTAGCCATATTCTCAGTTACACATACCTGATTAAAAACCAATCATGTTTTAAAAAAGGACAGGTTGAATTGTTGAAGAATGTGCTGTTGTCATAATTACCCTCACTTGTTCTTGTTCTTCTTGAAAGATCTATCCTAAAGCAAAACTACTAGGATTGCTTGGGATCCAGGCACTTGACAACCATCAACATTATTTCATGGAGTATGTTATGAAATCATTCAGTGAAACTTGTTCTTTATCATCTTTCCTATTTTCATAGTTAGGTGTGCAAAAAGTGCTCACGGTAAATATTAAAAAGCTTGTCATATGGTTCAAGAACAGGTAATCCTTGTCATAATATTTACTCTGCTAAAGTCAGTGTTTGGATGGAATAAACCTATTTCCTGTATTATATGAGTGTCCAAGCTGAGTGATGAGTAACTCACCTAGAATCACCTAGATGAATACTAATTTTGTTATACTACAGTCCTGGAGCATCACATCATTAAAAAAAAAAAGCGATCTTATGTGAAAACCACCCTGATAAAGAACATCAGAACTTTGTGAAGAGAAATCTGGAAGGGCTCTTCCAGTAAGTATGTAGCACACACTAGAGTCTGTCATTCTTGTTACTGTACACCAACAGTACAGTTTGATCCTGCCAATCCATGTGTGCAGCAGGAAGCATAAAACTGTTGTACTCCAGCACAAGCGTAAGCTGAGGCTAGATATAGGAGCAAGTATGATTAAGTGCTAGGAATTGTGCTCTATCCTGAAGGGTGGGTGGTAATTACTCTACCCCTCATTTGCCTGCTTCCTTACTCTCAAGAGCACCGACTATACACGGTGCGTGCCAGAGAATGGGGGTGACGGAGAAGAAATGGGCTTAATGATACTCATCATGGGAGCAAGCTGCTTGCTTCTGCCCTCCTCTTTTAGGCTTTACTCCTGTTACTAGGCAGAGATAATTTGGGATCCATGCAACAGCAATCGTATTAATACAGGATCAGATAATGCTGCGCTTCCTGTCCTTCTCCTCACTTTTCACAGCACTCACATCTGTGTTGAGACAGCACCGAATCAATGCACTAGCGTGGTTCCCAGATTATCTGTCTCATCAGTGCCACAGCACTGAATCAATACCCTAGTAAATTTCAGTTTGCATAGTATGTTAAATAGAGACCCTTATCATTTGTGATCATTAAAGTTCCCCAGAAAATATTTTCAAGAAATGTGATGTTAGACTTGTTTTGTGGTAGGATTCCAACTTCGGTAATTACATTCAGTCTGCTTAGGAATCCTTCTCTAGTTTCAAGTGGAGAAGTTTATTGTTGTTTTCTGCCCTAAACTGTTTGTGCAATTGCTAGTGAAAATGGATGCCATGTTTCATCCCAGCAAGAAATGGATTTAGATGATGGATCCTTACATGGATTGAAAAGCTCTTTGACATCCTTCAGGATGAACATACCTGTATAAATATGAAGTTATCATTATTGATTTCCTGTTTATCTCAAGTATGTCAACAAATGAAGCAGATTTCTTGGAAGTATAATTTCTTACTCTTTAAATGTACTGTAGTAGGTCTTAGTTCAGCAAGGTTTAAACATGTATATAGTCCCATTAACTTCAAAGTTACAAAGGTAACTTGAATTCTAGCCAAGTATATTGTGGGAAGTTATTCTATCTCCTTTCTCTGAAGCAGTGCTTTTCTAACTGGGATAAATGTACGTAGGGTGACCACCTGTGCCAAATTGGGTGGAACAGTCCTGAAATGCACAGTTCAAGTCCCAGTCCCAGGTTGAATGACTGAAGGACAGTACTTGTCCTGGATTCCCTGCGGTGCTGCTCTGCATCTGCCTGAAGCTCAGGGGCAGCACAAGCCTTTTTCTACAGGGATGGTTGAGGTAGGGCCTTAGCTCCCTCTTGTTATGAGGCCCCACCACTGGTTCTTCTCTTCCCTCCTAAGGCCCTGCCCCCTGGGCAGGCCAGAAGCTGCAGCAGGGCTGTGGTAAGAGCTAACTAGGAAGCCTTGGCCTCTGTGGGGAGCTCTGAACCCTCCATCTGCCCTGAGCAGCAATCCCCTGGGGTGAGGACATGAGCTGGGGGCTACTCTTGGGCACCCTGCCCAGAGCAGGTGGAAGGTTCTGGGCTCCCCCAGTGGCCCGGGATCCCTGGGTGACTCTTACCATGAGCTGGTTCTGGCCTGGCCTGAGAGTTGGGTCTCAGGGGAAGAAGAGAGGCAGGGGTTGGGTCACAGAGAGTGTGGGGCTCCTGTCTGTGCCTTTTGAAAAGGTGGTCATCCTACGTGTACACCTGGGGGGATATGAGCTCTCGTCAGGGGGAATGTGAAAAAAATCCTGTAATGGTGGGCAACATATTTTATTTGGTAAGACTTGGCAATGTAATCATAGGATCATAATATACCTATCTCAGAAGGAGCTATGCGGTAGACTAGATTATTTGGAAAGGGATACACAGCCTAAAAAATTTGAAAACCACTGCTCTGTAGAATGGCCACGGCTAGAGATGGGAAACCGGGAGGGTGGGCCAGGGCTCTGAGGTGGCACCAAGCATGCTCTCTCTCTCAGGTGGTCACTTCCGAGGATTATCTGGGTATTTCTTACTTAACCATTTCTCTGCCATGTGGGGGGCCTCAAGGACTGGTGCACTTTGGTCCTTCCTGTTCTCTGCCTGTGGCACATAATAGGGTAGTCTTCTGTGGGCTGTAATACTTTGGTCTCATTTCCCTTGTTAGGTTTAGTGTGCAGGTGCAGGGTGGTGTTGGTGCCTGGGATATACAGGAGGTCAGAGTAGATATTTTGTGGTAACTTCTAGCCATATGCTCTATGATTCTATGTGCTTAAGTACTTTTCAGAATTGGGACCACAGTGGAATTTGGACAATCATATTTCATGTATAAGGAGTGGTATCTTTAAATATTTACTTTATATAAAACTAATACAACTAATTATTGTCATTGATTATTAAATCTTAGGTTAAATAAAAGGAGCTGGCCAGAATCCTCACCCAAAATGTGAACCAAAAGGACAACAAATATCTGGAGTTCAAAAAGTTTCTGATAATTTTCCTCCCATTAATTTTTCATTTTGAAAATGCCTCTGAATTTCCTGGTTTTTGTCAGGATTGGAAGCAGAAATGCCACAGTGCTGTGAGAATGGCTAGTTTGAAGGAAAGATTTCAGATCCAGTTTGTCAGACACAAGAGGTTCAGGTAGTTTTTATCCAGTTTTGGGTGCTACAATTTATGGATTTCCCCATCTTTAATTGTTAAGCTTAACATTTTACTTCTGAAATACAAACAAGGCCCCATTCCTGCAAATGGATCTGCAGAGATGTAAGGATTAACTCACCAAGTCTAACTGAAGACTCAAGACATAATTCTAAATCTTGGCTATGTCGGCACTGATACATAAACACACTCCTCTAAACATTCAAATGGCTTGGTCTGGACAGATTGTACCTCTACAGTTAAGATTATTCTGTTAATATATTTTATTGATTACTACATTTTTACATGAATTTTATGGACTGGGAAATATTTCTGAACTGGGAACAGTTACCAGAATTGAGAAACAATTAACCTTAGCCCTGGAATTTGAAGTTCTGTGCTGGGATCAGCCTATTCTTAGCATAGCTTGTGTGAAAAACCTTCTGGTGCTCTATGCTTCATTATATGTACTATAATATATCAGCTGACCATTTTAAATATTGCTGTAGGTGAATTCACTACATCTTTGTAAGCTATCACAACTTTAAATTAGGCCTTAAAGACCTAATAGTGCTTATTACTTTAAATAAAGCTGATAGGATCAGGCCATTTCCAGTGTAATTTTATTTTAAGTGCATTTAGGCAGTTATCCACAGTTGACAAGGACAAATGAGCTCTGCTCATGGCACTCTTTCATCTGCATTGATCCATGCTAAAAAGACTAATATAACTTCTGTTGTGGATCTGAAAAACAATGAGCAAATTTAAGAAAAGTAGGTTAACTGGGAACTGTAGCCATTGTTATTGTTTAAACTTTTTGTAAAAAAAAGCATCAGCAAGAAACAAACAAACAAATACTAAAATGACTAATGGCATATCTGGTAGAATTACTATAATTTTGCCCACTAAGAGAGATTTTGTAGCACAGGGTTTTGAAATGTCAGTAGCCAGTTTGGATGGAGAGATAACAAGCAAACAACCCAAATTAATTTAACTTCCTTAGGTCTAGCAGGAAAAGGGAGAAACATTAGGAATAATTGATAGTGACGGGATGAGAGAGATAAAGAGATGGACTGGGAAGTATTTAATGACTCTTTGTGGTATTACATCTGTCACACTTTTTGTGCTACATTAAAGTTTCATTATTTTCATATTTCTTGTTTTCATATTTTCCCATCCCCTTCTTTCTGCTAAATTTACCAAGTAATATAATGTGGATAATGGAGAGCTATTGCTGAAAATGTCATTGAATCCGTTACTGGAACTGAATAAAGCGTCTCAGCCATGCATTCCCTTTCATAATACGTTTTCAATTAGTGACTTAGGAATTGTATACAATATAGACTCACTTTCTTTTTTTTAAATCATCATGTAGAGAGCAGTGCATCCCAAGAAGAAATAGTGAACCTTTCTTTATACAACTATTAATAACTTAGATCCATATAATTTCATCAAAGAAAATGATTGCAAAAATCAGTTTACTGAAGAGATCTGTTCTTCTAAGGGCTTGTAGTCTTCAGGCTGTTAAAACAATAGATTAATTTTGTTCTTCTGAGACAACTATGGTAAGCTTCTCCCTAGACATACATTGTAGGATTCAATTTTTGTATGCCTGCTCCAGCCTTCTGGTCTCCAGGTCATCTATTTGTATTTATTTGTATATTGGTGGTCTCTGGGGCCCCAACCAGAGATCAGGAACCTGGTATGCTAGGCTCTGTACAAATCCATCACAAAAAGACTATCTTTCCCCCAAAGATCTTATGATTTTCCATTTTTTTACTGCAGCCTAGCAGTACATATTCCATAATTTTGAGGTAGTAACTCTTGGGTCAGTGGATCAGTGATATAAATGTACTGCTCATGCTCTCCTGGCTCCCTCTGCTTTCAGATAGAGTCAATTGAAAGATGTTGAAATAAATCCCTCCTTGCTTTGTATCAGACGTTGCAGCCCCTACTTACTATCGGGAGTGAAAAGACATGGGGACATTGGAGCTGTTGGGCCTTCTTCCCTTTCCCCCACCTTGTGAGTGGAAGAGAAATGGTCCTAATCACAGAAACACCACGAGCAAGTTTCTCATACTTCCCACAATCTGTATTGCTTTTTCCCTGTTGCCACCAATTTTGTAACTGGAAAAGAGTAGGAAACAGTGAGCTCCTAGAGCCGTCAGGGTGAGAAAGCACACATCAGGTCATTTCTGGTTCAGTTTCATCCAGTTTTGCTTTTTGAGTGAGCTGCAGTCTACAACTGGTGAGTCCGAGCTTCATGGCTGTATACAATTTTTTTTTTAATGAGCAAGGCTGTATTGGGCTCGTCACTGGCGGATACGATCACCTTCCGATGCAAAGGCAAAATGGCAATTTCCCTCAAATTAGATCTTAGATCCTTGCTCAAGAAACCCTCTCTTGATGTTGTCACACAGTCGTGCCAACTATTACAGTCTCCAAGTTAATTCAAAAAGGCAACTGAAAAAATTGGGACAAGGAGTCTTTGGTGCTCTCTGGAATCCTGTTTCTTCACTGTTTTCGATATGGATTTTGGCCTGGTGATAGCACAGAGACTGCACTTGTTTCATTATTTTATTACCTCTTATGGGTGACAGAAATGGGCCAGGTGTCTAGGCTGATTCTTTTAACCCTGTCAGCAGCCTTCAATCTGGTTGGTCATTAGAGATTGGTGACCCATCTCTACACTGCAATAGTTGGGATTGTGCTTTCATCACTCTGTTGCTTTCTGTTGAAGAAGTCCCAGAAGATGGTTTTAGACATTTGTTCATTCATTGCAAGAGCTCTCTAGTGAAGAGTATAGCAATGCTTCAGTCTGCCATTCTCCTGTTTAATGTGTAACTGCATACGAAGCCAGTAAGTGAAACACTTTGGGCTGCAGTGCCATCATTATGCTGATTACATTTAGCTCTTGGTATAGTCTGTCTGTGTTCCATTGTCTGGCTGGGCTTGAGCTGTGGATGAGAGTCTGTTAGAACATAACAATGGCCATACTGGGTCAGACCAATGGTCCATCTAGCTCAGCATTCTGTCTCCAACAGTGGCCAGTATCAGAGTTTCAGGGGGAGTGTATAGAACAAGGTTGATTGAAGCTATGTCCAGATGAGCCTTTGATGATACTGGTAGGTAGAAGGAAGCACCTGGGAATGACTTTGGCTTTGGTATTGAGGGATTTTCCCACCCTTTTGGTATTGAGGGATTTTCCCACCCTCATGTCTACACTTCAAGCTGGAGGTGTAAATTCCAGCTTGAGGAGATGTACCTGCACTAGCTCTGAGCAAGTTAGCATGCTAAAAATGGAGTGTAGCCAAGGCGGCATGAGTGGCAGAAGGGGCTAGCTTCCCCAAGTATGTATATAATGTCTCGGAGGGTATGTACTCAGGGCAGCTACCTCCCACTGCTCACGCCACCATGGCTATTCCCTATTTTGGTGTGTTAGCTTCATCAGAGCTAGCATGGATATATCTTCTTGAGCTGGAATGTACACTTCTAGCTTAAAGTGTAGACACACCCTTACAGAGATGAGATTGGGGGTTTTCCCACCCACAGGCCTTAGATAAGGAGTACGAATCAATCCCCAACTTTGCTTATTCGCTAGTCTAATCTATTTTGTATGGGTTTTTATACCATCCTCTTCATCACAATATCTGAGTGCCTTCAATGCTGGTGTTGATTTTAAGCAACCTTTTCCTTCAGCTTTTAATCAGTAATTTGGGGAAATTTCCTCTTAGATGCTTATGTTGCCACAGTTATCCATGTCTTTGCAATCATTTAAGTACAGCAAATTGTTCTACATGGGCCAATTCAAAGCAGCAGTTACTACAGAAAGTGGCTGTTCACTTCCTTGGCTGTGCTAGCTTTGTGGTGCATATTAATGCAATTCTCAGAAGTCATAGATAAGTATACTAGAATTCATCTCTACTCTCTTACAGGGATTCATAGATTTCTAAGACCAGAAAATACCATTGTAATCTTCTAGCATGATCTTCAGGCATAACACAGGCAATTGAATTCATGTCTGTTTGAACTAGAACATATCTTTCAGAAAAAATATTCAATTTTGATTTTAAAATTGCCAGTGATGGAGAATCCATCACAAACCTTGGGAAATTAGTCCAATGATTAATTACTTCACTGTTAAAATTTTGCATGCTGAATTTGTCTAGCTTCAACTTCCAGCCATTTGATCTTGTTATACCCTTTTTTGCTAGATTGAAGGGACCCCTATTATCAAATTTATGTTTCCTGTGTAGGTACTTATAGACTGATCAAGTCACCCCTCAACCTTCCCTTTGACAAGCTAAAGAGATTGACCTCCTTGTGGTCAATTCATTCATTGTAAGGCAAGTTTTTTAAAATCCCTTAATCATTCTCGTGGTTCTTCTCTGAAATCTCTTCAATTTATCAACATCTTTCTTGAAGTTTGCAGAATGGAACACAATATTCCAGTAGCAGGTGCACCAATGCCAAATACAAAGGTAATATAAACTTACTACTTGATAATCCCCTGTTTACATATCTAAGGATTTCATTAAGGCTTTTTAGTATTGCACAAGAAGTTCATGTTTAACTGGATATCCACCATGACCACCAAGTCTTTTTCAAGCCACTGCTTCCCAGTTCTTGATACCTTATATAACACCTCTTTCCTTGTGTAGTCTCATGGCAATTGAGACCTTCTGATAACAATCCCTAAAATTGAACTCTGGAGGTTGTAGACAAGGTGTTATCAGTGAAGGGTCCTTGGCTCTGGATCTCATGTCTATTGGTTTGACAAGGCCTACATTTGTGGATCATCAGGCCACAATGTAAGGCTGACTTTTTCACTAAGGATTTTGGCTCAGGGGTGATTGAAAAGGATTTACTGAGGCTGTGCTATGGGCAAAGTGTTCTGGTTAACATTTCTCAGTACCTCAAGTTTCATTTTGTGTGTTGTAGATGTGCCCAGGGATTTAATGATGGGCACTCTTTCATCAAAATAAAATAAATAAGACGTAGCTTTTATCTGAGGCAGCAGTTGATGAGACTCATGGATCCTTGTTACTGTTCGTTATATTCTCTTCTTAGATTGTACACTTTTATGAGTAGCATTAGCCAAAGTGCACTCTGGGACTTTAAGTGCGCTGTAGCAATGTTCACATGGGTTGTTACTGCACAACAAGCTAGTGTGCTGTAGATTCACACCCTGTCTTGCCATGCAATAACATCCCTTGAACATAAGCCCTTAGATTTTAAACTCCTTGGGCAACAGGTTATGTCTTTCTTGTATTTTTGTGCCATGTCTATCACAACAGAATCCTGATCTTGGCTAAGGCCTCTAGACACTACAGTAATACTATTCATAGTAAGAATTAATTATTGTATGCCTTCAGATGGGAAAGCAACTATTTGACTTGTAAAATTAACAACTTTATGTGTGAATTATTGTTACAGCAACATTTGAAGTTGAGCTGGAATGTGTGTTAAATACGTGTTAGAAAAATTAATGAAACTTAATACCCCACCAGCAACTCCATTAAAAATAACCCAGCCTTGCAGGAACTTGTCCTGATGAAGAAATGTTGTCGACTTAGGTGCTTTACAAGCCTCAAACCCTTCCCACAATGTACAGCCAATACAAGCATGCTGAACATCACCAAAAACAAATGATCCTTTCATATTTATAAATGATTTGAACTAGGAATTGTCTGTGATGAATGCAGGGCTTCTTTCTAAAAACTCTCTCCAGGTAAAGAGAAATGGAGCAAGGGGTGTTGTTAAAATGAAAGTTTCCATACTTAATATCTTATATTTCAAAAGCTTTATCTGTTTTCTTCTTTCTCTGTATCTTTAATAAAAGGTTAAAAGGTATTTAATGGTATTTGCCATGGTACTAAGCAGGCTGAGATCGCTGCATACCAAACCCTGAACCTTGTTTAACACTGTAAATGTTGTACGGTGACTGGGTCAAGTTAACATTTTTGACCCTTTGGGTCCCTATATTCCATCTAAGTACATCTAATAAACAGGCACCAATGGGAGCCCCAGTGACGGAATAATAACTCTTAACAACTGGGAAGCCAAAGCAGACTGAATATGTGAACGCAACACATGGTTACAGCAGGAGACAAAAAGATGTGTGAACAAACTGTTTTTTTGAATGCTGATGCTGAGAACACAGGAGTCTCTCTCTCTCACACACACACACACACACATGCACACACAGATTGAGAGCCAAGATGGATCTTGGAAGAGTGTGGCAACTTGGGGCCATGGCTCCTTCCAATATGGACTCTGACTTGAGCGAGGTTTACCATGCTAACCTAAGGACTTTCTCATGCTGTGACCAAGCAATGCCTTGTTTTGAAAAGGCTGTCCAGTATTACTGAAAATACTTACTGGAAGGTCAAGTCTCTCTCAGGAGTCTGAATTCAGTTGGAATTGCTGCACAGAGCCCTGGTGAGAAATAGGGGTGCTGTCTCAGTCTCAGAGTTGTGGGCTTGTGTGACCCACCTCAGAAAAAGTGTGGACCTTTGGGGCTTGACACGCTAACAGGGTTACTCCCAGGTAGGACTTCTGGACCATTTCATGCAAAGTAAGAAATAATAAATGAGGTGAGGCAGCATCTGTTGCCCCTGGGCATTATGCTGGGTCTGGAAGCTGCCACCTTCCCATTTTATCCTCCTCATATCCACCAGGTTGTGGCCTCAGACATTGCCAGAAGGAGCTGCTCTTCCCCCCACCTGGAGATCTGGCTGGGTGCCACGCAGGAAGAAGTTGCATGGCAGTTGCAAGACTGTCAAGCCAGAAATGGGGGAGGTGTTTTGGACAGAAAAGACCCCACAGCAACAGGTCTCCTCCCTCCTCCCACTCTGCAGCAGATTCCCTTCTCCTGCCCTCCTGAGGCACCAATGCTGCCCCAACCTGGAAGTCCCCTGTCCCTTTTTCTCTGATGGCTCTGCTTACCTGGCTCTGGCAGTGGGCCTGTGAGCCTGGCCAGTGTGCTACTGCTGCCAGCTTGTTGCTTCTCAAAGTGGCCTCAGGTGCTGGGGATGCCTCGGCAGAGCAGGGGCACAGAGGAGCCTGGCTGCCGCTGTGGCAGTTCAGCCCCCTCCTCTCCATCCATGTTGTTAGAGGCCTGGCAGGTCCAGTGGGGGCAGCAGAGCATGCAGAGCCTCATACAGCAGCAGTGGTGGTGGAATGATGTGGGGGACCCAGACAGACACACACACAGCACAGCCGGTAAGGTGACAAGGGGCTGGCTCAGAGAGAGGGACATGAGAGTTCTGGGCTGGGGCCAGGGAGGGTGAAAAAGAACCACAATGGTTGCCTGCCTTGGGTGAGCACGAGCAACAAGCTGATTATGGAACTGACAAAAACTGGGAATTTTGATGTCCTGGAAAGAAGTACAGATTTCCTGGGATAGCTGCCTCCAAAAAGGGATGATCCTGGAAAAGCTGTCTAAAGGCCAAGGAATAGCACAGACCCTCTAACTCTGTGACACTGTCCATCCTGTCATAACCCCAATTAAGGTACAGTCATGCTGTGTTCAGTCATTAGAGATACTAATACAGGATTCTGGTTTCTCTCTCTTGAGACTAGCTAGGGCAATGCTTTTTTTTTTTTACTAGACTTCAGTCTAGCCAATTAAAGAACAATGAAAAATGGATACGAGCATAATGATGTTAACAAATAGTGCTTTGGGCTGGGTTCGCAATACCAAACTTGTAAGGCTGGAAAAGGCTCCATGAGCTGTGCTCTATGCATCCTGTCCTACTTCCAGCTTTAAGAAACTAGGCTCTGGATATGCAAAATGAGTCAAGAGAATGGGGTTAAACTATGCAACACATTTGAAGGAGAAATACAGGGTTTTTATAAACCTTGGTTTTGCAACCTTCTTTAAATCAAAGGACATTTCATTTGAAAATAAAACAATATTCAAACCAATGAGCAATGAAATATCCGGCTTTGCCTGTGCGGATGGGAATTTTGGCCTTTCCTTGCTGTTCAAGCCTTTCAATTCCCCTCTTCCCCATCCCTTCTTCACTCAGCTGAAACAAGGGAAAAGGTGACTTAGAAAACAGCATTAGAGGTAGAACATCTAGAGTGAGCTTCACCTGGATGCTGCTTTTTGCTTTCTCTGCCCCTAAAATAAAAAGTAAAAAGCCTCTTTTCTCTTGGTAATGGTGAAGCACATTTTAGCCCATCACAGTCTGCCATTTATCTCAATATTTAACCAGAAGAGGCTGTGGAACACGCAAAATGATACACAAATGCCTGTAAGAGAGAGAGATCATAGAAAACACCCAGGTTTCTCAACTCTGCTTCTGGTTTTTAAGGATCTTACTGCTTTTCCTAAAAGTGGCTTTTGTTTTTTGTCTACAATATGTGGCTATTGACCACTTTTACATTTTAGCTTTCTTTTCTTGACTCCATTGTCAATAGACTATGTCACTTTAGTATTAATCCTGTATGTATCATTATACAAAATTCTTCTTTTCATCATTAACTCGGTGCCATGCTCCAAAGAAAGTATTGGTGATATGCTACAGTCTTGAAGTTTCACCTTACACTCTTTACTCACATGACTGGTCCAGCTCCTGAAGTCATGTTGAAAAGGTTGCAAGATCAAGTCCATTCTTAAAAATCTGTAGTTAAAATGTCCTACCTTGGGTGACGAAATCGCTGAAGCTGCTATGGTGTGTGAATGTGTGTGTATCTGTGTGTGAAGGTAGAGGTGAGAGTGGGAGTGTGTGTGTGAGATCCCTTCAGCAAGAGAGGGTGAATTTTAAGGCTCCAGGTTGTACTCTTTATGATTGACACCATTTGAAATAAAAACTGGGTTGTAATATGGATACACTAACTTTTTTGGTTTTTACTAATCTTATATAAATATGATAGGTGTGTTCATTTGTTATTCCTAGATACTTGTGCCTGAGAATACCAGCATACTTGTTGAGATGTTGTACTGGGGACTGTTTCTTTTGGAAATCCCAATTTCTAGATGGTGTGTTTCTGAGAATAAAGGAAAGAAATAAAGTGTGATGTCTGTGATTTAGCGAAGGCGTGAGTATCAAAAACACCAGTGGTCAGTGGGGATATCTGTGTTGAGCATCTCTGATTTATAACTTCAGGAATCCATATTTTCTTTTTATGTGTGGCTTCTTTGATTTGACTCTTTTGTTTTATGTGTGTATGTATACAGTTAGGTTTTTTTTAGGTGACACAGCTTGAGGCTTACAGGTGCAGAGAAATAAATAAATTTGAAACACATTTTAATACAGTGGGCAATGGAGGGAAAAAAAAGTATGTTTCCTTAAATTCACATAAATAAATAATGTATAAATAGTTTGCTCATCCTTATTTAATTTCTCATAAAAAGTTAACCTGACACATTTCTGTCTCTATGGTTCACCTATGGTCAGGCTGAAGATTAAAATCTAGAAGCCTTTCAATACCCGCAATTCTCAAAGTGATTATAATTTCATTCCTCACAGTAATCACTTTTTTAACCACTCCAGCCTATTTATAACAACTATGGATGGAAATAAAATGGATCTGAAGAAGAGACATTCATTAGCAAATAAGTATATGGGGAGTGGAAAAGTCTGTCTGACTCACAAAGCAGAAATGGCATTTAGTATCCAAATCCCCTTCCAGATAAAATTAACAAAGGCTGCAGTGAAGTTAAAGCCTGCTGGTTGCAAAATTGGAAATTGGTTTCCTGGGGCTCTTTGTAAACTCTTCATTACTTTACTCAATCATGGTTCATTAGCAAGTTAACAGACAGAAGACCAGTGCACGTTGGGGTATGTTCAGAGCCAGCCCTTTCATCTCCTTGAACATCACTTAAAACCTGAATGTCACAGAAGATTAGACATGGTGTCAAACTACATCTTCTTGTCAAGATGCAGCACGGACAGCTCACAGATCATAGCTACTTAACCTCTTGAAATTGTGAGGTGCTTTTTATCATGCATTTCAGGGGGTAACACAGGGGTTTTAATTCAAAGTGACTCTGATGGAACAAACAAACGATCTCAAAAGGCATCTGAGAAAGAAACAAGTTAAAGAAACCCTGTTACTAGATTAATCTAAAATGGATTTAATGTCTCCCATTAACTTAAACCTAATTTACTGGAAGAAAACATCCATAGGTGACATTAAAGCTGTTAACCATTAAGCTAAAAATAGTTGTTAGTCTGTCGGAATTATTCACATCTCAGCTACAATATAATTTTAAATTACAGCCAAATACAATTATCCAGGTCCCAGTCCAACTATGTGAATCTCCCTTTCTTATGACCTTCCAGTGTGTCTGGCTTGCTGACTGCTGATTTTACTGAAAGCCATTTGCTGTTGCCCAAGCAGTTCAAATATCTGAGATTTTATTGTACACAGAAATACTGAAGGAATAAGGTATTGTGTACAGTAGATATTCAGGCATGTTCTTCATTTTGGATTTTTTATGACTTCTGAAAGGAAATGGTAAGTTGGATATTATTAGAGACAAATTGCTTGAAACTAGATATAGACTATCGTTTCCCCTTAATGTAAGAAACTTGTAACTTCCAGAGCTAACTGGGATAACTGATGGCCAGATATTCTTACTTTAGTTCCAGCACAAAAGATTCATATAATCACTGTGTGCACTACAGATTACTGAAGCTCAGATCTGAACCATATCTTCAGTGGTGTGTAGATAGGAGCTCTATCAAGTGGACCTAAAGGTCCAAGCAAGAGTCAGAAGCTTCTCTTAACTGGAGGTTACTGTTTGTGTAGCTTCTATTTTCCTCTCCTTCTGGAATTGCACATTAGAACTGGGGCCTGCCTTGTTATCTGTTAAGTTTGCTGACTGATTTCCAGGAGCTAGATCATGCAGTTTGTGGAGTCTCAAACTGGTGGCTGGGCTTGCTGTTGTGGTGTTTAGATGTTGCTTCTGATTATTAGAACTGGGAGCACTGGCTGTTGGGAGTCTGAAAGGACAGGAAACAGGATGGAGTTGAGGAGGCAGAGTGAGAGTTACAGAGGGTGCAGCAGCATCTTGGTAAAGAGGTGTCCACTTTAAAAATAAAGTCCTGTTGAAGTTTATTAGTACCTTGCCTGGTTGATACATTTTGGTGACAAGGATGGGATCTTCTGCCTCTGAACCCACCTGCACCCTTTCTACAAAGCCCAGGTGAGCCTCCAATTGCTTTTACTGCTTGGATCCATATGTTTGATACTTATCTGCTTGCAATCAGTGCTACAGAGATGTCTGAAGTAAGAAAGCATGCTCTGCTAATCCACTGCCTTGGAGCAGCAGGTCAGTGCATATTTTACACTTTTCCCCTTGAAGATGATAAATATGAGACTACACTCACTGTATTAAAGAACTTTTTTGTGCCAAAAGTGAATGTAGTAGCTAATCGCTACAGATTTTGCCAGCGTGAGCAGAAACCGGGGGAGACTATAATGCAGTATATTGCTTCCTTGAGGAGTCTGATTGTAACTTGTGACTTGGGAATATGGCAGATGAGATGATTAGAGACTAGCTCATTGAGAAAACAACCATGCTTCGTGTAAGAGTACGCTTATTTCTAGAACCGCAATATACACTAGAAAAAGCAATAAACATTGCTACTCAGATTGAGTCAGCTACAGCTGAAGACAAAATAATGAGCAGGGATACAGGAGGCACAGTCCGGGCTGTGACTCCTTTGCAGAAAAGTTCACTATCGCTGCAGACAAACAATTGCAGGAGGAAAACTAATGAAAAGCCACTGAATCAGCAAATTCAAAATACAGTAAAAGCATGCTTTCACTGTGGATCCCCACAACACCTTGCAAGCTACACAGGATGTCCAGCAAAAGTAGCTCAGTGCAATCATTGCAAAAAGATTGGGTATTTTGCTAAAGTAGTTCAATCAACAGGTGCATGCAGTTACAATACCAGATGTTACTGTGCTGAGCGTGGACAAAACCACTACTGCACATATTCCAGAACAGATAAAGTGCACTGTAAACATTTCCGCCATACCCTCAGGCAAATCACGCTCTATTCAGCTAATGTTGGACACTGGCTCAGCAGTATCTATACTACCTGATTCCATCTATTTGCATTTCTTTAAAGTTCAGTTGGTGTGCTATTTGAAAAACCATATTCCAGCACATACGTGGCTGCCTGCCAGCAATTGTTAGTTTTGGTGATTGCTGTGTAACTGCAGAGTTCTGCATTGTCCACAAAGGCACTCCTATCCTTGGCAGAGAGTTAGTGGCTGCCTTAAATCTCAGGGTAGTTAATGGATGAATTGATCTTCCTCATCAAAGCACTCTTGCAGTACACACACCAGTTTCAGCTGGGACCCAACATCAGGTTGTTGCCGGCACAAAGGCCCGAGGCGACAGCAACAGTGGTTCGTTGCCCGGTGTGCTTCGCTTCCAATAAACACACCAAGGTGGAGAAGCAAACAAAGGTTTATTTGAGATCTCAAAGCGGTGCTTGGAGACACAGACACGTCTCAGATCAAGCACAGTCCATACAAGCAGCTTTCTCTCTTTATACATGATTTCAGCTAAGCATCTCTATTACCCCCACTGCCCAGCTCCCCCCTCCCCCCCCCCTCTTCTTCCAGTTCCCATGTAGCAGATACATTATAAAGTAGCAATTACTCTAAACAGGTTAAATCATACTTGGCAGAAAATACATCATCTCGTTAGTGCCTACTTTTGAACCTTTATCTTGTCTCACTGTTTAAATTATTACTCTACCTCCTAAACCAGGTGCAAGCAGGGGCCCCCCTTATCTCCCGGTGGTAACAGGGTTGAACTAGCTGTTATACATTCCATTCTTCCCATCTGGCCTGTGGGGTTAATTACAGTTTAAACATGGCAGCGGTTTGGGCAAGCAAGCTTACTTTTGTTCACTCAGGCCTGATACAGGGATGCTTTGTTAGCACTGTCGTTTTCCATCCTTCTGTTAATGCCCGGTGTCACCAACAAGGTTGAGGAGAAACTTGGCTCTGCTTATGGGTTTCTGCATAAAGTTAAAATGCGGAATAATATGATGCCTTTACGACAGAAATTATGGCACTTACCATTTTCAGTCAGGGAAGCTGTTTCAGAGGAATGTAGAAAAATTGTTCAAAAGGACATTATTGAAGAGATTAACTCCTTGGAATGGGTTTCACCTGTAATAGTGACACAGAAGAAGGATGGAGGCATTCGCTTTTGTGTGGACTTAAGGGAGACAAATAAAGCTATTGTGATTGACAGCCATCCTCTTCCTCTCATAGAAGAAGTATTTGCAGAACTCCGTGGAGTAAAGATGTTTTCTACTCTTGATTTGCAGATTGCATACCACCAGATTATGTTGCATGAAGATAGCAGAGACCTCACAGCATTTGTTACACATGAGGAATTATTTCGTTTTAAATGTGTTCCATACGGTCTCGCATCAGCCCCAAGTGCCTTCCAAAAAATGTCATTGATTCTGAAGAATCAACATGGAGTTCAGTGCTATTTGGATGATATTATCATGTTTGGAAATACTACTGAGAGCATGACAATAATCTGCAGTCTGTACTAAACTGCATCAGCAAAGCAGGCCTCAAGCTCAATAGGTCCAAATGGAAATTTAGACAAACTGAACTCTCCTTTCTGAGGCATACAATTTCACAGACAGGACTGAAATATGATCCAGATCATATCCTGGCAATTTCACATGCTCCTCCTCCAACAGATTTGCAAACCTTACGTTCCTTCTTGGATCTTACCTCCTGGTATGCAAAATTCATTCCCAATTATGCTTCTGTCATTGAACCGTTACAAGAATTACTACGGAGAAGTTCAACCTTAGTGTGGACAACGGATGCACAAACTCGTTTCAAAACGGTGAAAGACTTGATTGTATATAGTCCACTACTTGCACTATTCAGTCCTGCATTGCCCACAGTTGAAACTACTGATGCTTCTGATTATGGACTTGGGGCTGTCCTCACACATCTTCATGAGGACAACACAGGAATTCTCAGAACCAAACAACGACTATGGAATCTGTATTGGTGGCCAGAGATGGACTCTCAAACTGAAGCACTCATAAAATCCTGTGTCGCTTGCCAAATGCATGATAAGACAGCAATGACATGTACCACTCCATTACAGCCTGTTCCTCTGCCTGAATCTGCATGGGGAAAAGTGGCGATTGACATTGTAGGACCCTTTGATAGTGCTCCAATTGACTGTCGTTATGCCATCACTTTAATAGACTATTTCAGTAAATGGCCTGAGGTGGCGTTTACATCGCAAATCTCTTCTGCTACAGTAATTAAGTTCCTCTCTTCGGTTTTTAGCAGGGAAGGTAACCCCAAAGAACTGGTTTCCGATAATGGTAGTCAATTTACTTCCCTGGAGTTTGAAACCTTTCTAACAGAGAAGAACATTTTACACAGAAGGTCATCCCTATCTTACCCTCAAGCCAATGGGGAAATCAAACAGTTTAACAGAAGTTTGAAAGAGAGTTTGCAAACGGCTAAACTGGAAGGGCGATTGTGGATACCTTTCACTACTGATTTCTTGCAAGCATGACAGGCTACATGACATGCCACAATGCAAAGATCACCCACAGAGTTACTGCATGGGAAACAAATGAATACTAAACTGAACATTGCTACATTAGTAAAGGCACGACCTGAGGCCCCAACCGAGGATGATGTGAGAAAAACAGTTGAACAGAACCAAGCAAAGTATAAGGCTTTCACAGACAAGCGGCGGGGTGCTAAGGAACCAAATTTTGAGTGTGGTTCCTTCGTTAGAATATGAAAACATGGAATTTTACGCAAAGGGAACCATAAATTCACAGCTCCTCTTAAATCATAGAGAAGAAGGGACCTTACAGCTATCGACTTTCTGATGGGCCAGTATGGAATGCTTCTTATCTTGCACCTGCCTATGCACCAAGAGGAGATTATGCCAACACCCAGTCTGCATTGGATGACTTCACCATAGTATCAACACAACAAGACATTGCACTGGAACCGGGGCTTGAGAGACGGCCTGTCAGACTCAGACGACCCCCTGTCTGGACTAGAGACTATGTTATGTAGTATCTACAGTGTTTTCAGTGTAATATTTCTGCCAATAGTATAGTGTCTTGTTTCCTATTTGTTCCTGTGGTTAGAACAACAATGTTTATTTTAATTGGGAGAGTTTCTTAAGAGAGGAGGGAATGTGGTGTTTAGATGTTGCTTCTGATTATTAGACCTGGGCGCACTGGCTGTTGGGAGTCTGAAAGGACAGGAAACAGGAAGGAGCGGGGAGGAGTTGAGGAGGCTGAGTGAGAGTTACAGAGGGTGCAGCAGCATCTTGGTAAAGAGGTTTCCACATTAAAAATAAAGTCCTGTTGAAGCTTGTTAGTACCTTGCCTGGTTGATACAACAGCTGTGTCTGCTTTCTGCTCATTACCATAAAGGGGACTTTAAGTGAGTTCCTGGTAAAGTGAACTTTTCTGAGTAAAGTGAACCTCCATGTAGGTATAAGAAGAGGCTTTGGATAATTAAGGCCTGGACCAGAACCATATCTGAGCTCTGAAAAGGTCTGGTCATGACCTCGTCCTATTGTCCTTACATCTCCAGAATGAAGTGGTTAATTTTTTAGTTTTGCCTTTAAAAATGTTGTGCACAGCTATGCATTTCCTGATTTAATCTGTGTCCAGAAACAGAAATTAAATACCACAGCAGCTGAAATACTATGATTTACAGGTCAAAGATATTAAGATAAATGTAGATGAGCATCCAAAACATTTGGATATTGATACAAACTGAACAGAACATCTGAATCATTCACTATATAATGGTGGGACTAATTTTATTTCAGCTCAGTGATTCCTTGTGTATATTAGAGGATTAATATGCAAATCTAGATCATGTCTCTATAGCATCTCTCCAGAGGAGTCATAGACCACTTTGGTTTCCTATCCACATTTAGTTTAGTTGTTTTAGATGCATATTATAAAACCTCAGTAATATTTACCCTTTCTTGACAGTAATTAGTGATAGAATTGTTGCCATCTTGGACAATAGCAAAAAAAAAAGTACAAAGACAAATTTCTGACAGAGAAACAATTCTAATGACCACATAATATATACATTACCTATTTACTAATACTCAAATGCACACACATAGGCACATTCTAGGATAACTAGAAATTAAAAAAAAATCAATTAGACCTATAAACAACTCAATTTAAACAAAGTTAACAATAAGGAAATGAAGGAAGAGTCCCACTTGATAAAGATAAAATTCACTATTGATAGTATCATTTTCTCTTCAGGAGTTTTCATTACTATTCAGTTGGAGAAGTTTATTAGAATGCTGTTGAAAAAGCTATCCTTCCAAACTGTATTGTAAGCATGTTCTGTGATCAGTCCTTCACATAATCCCGACTGTTTCTATTAATTCCCTCCCATAACCTTTGTAGTCCCTGAGCTCATGTTCACTTCTTCAGATAAAAGTTGAAATTCAATCATCTTTCTCTATTTTTAAAAAAAATATATGACAGAATCTTGTCTGTATTTCACCTCTGGCCAAAGCATTTCGATTCCTTACGTAATTTCTTTTCCTTCTTTTTCTTAGGTATATTGTGATCTTAACACTGCTAGTAAATGCGCTGCACTTTTATGACCAACAGCATACCATATCTCCCAAATTCAATAAGGTTTGTTGAAATGCAGTTACTGGTCTATGGTTCAGAAAAATCTGACCTTCCAGGTCTACCTGCTGCCTAAAGGAACAATATTCTCATACCATTGATCATATGATTTTGACATAATGAATTTCTCAGAGTACTTATTTGCTTGTATATTTGCAGGGTTCTGACCCTGATTTGATGGATTATGGCCTAATTTATTCTAAAGACAACTAACCTGCTGAGGGTGGTGCTATTGTTATATAACTTAATAAAACCAATTAATCACTCTCTAAATCATTAGCAGAACATTCAGTTAACAAATTTGAAGTAAAGAAGGTTATAGTAATGCACCCCAGAAATTAGAAGAATGATGAGATAATTACCAAATCATAGAATCATAGAATATCAGGGTTGGAAGGGACCTCAGGAGGCCATCTAGTCCAACCCCCTGCTCAAAGCAGGACCAATTCCCAACTAAATCATCCCAGCCAGGGCTTTGTCAAGCCTGACCTTTAAAACCTCTAAGAAAGGAGATTCCACCACCTCCCTAGGTAACCCATTCCAGTGCTTCACCACTTTCTGAGTGAAAAAGTTTTTCCTAAACCTCCCCCACTGCAACTTGAGACTATTACTCCTTATTCTGTCATCAGGTACCACTGAGAACAGTCTAGATCCATGCTCTTTGGAACCCCCTTTCAGGTAGTTGAAAGCAGCTATCAAATACCCCCTCATTCTTCTCTTCTGCAGACTAAATAATCCCAGTTCCCTCAGCCTCTCCTCATAAGTCATGTGCTCCAGCCCCCTAATAATTTTTGTTGGCCTCCTCTGGACTCTTTCCAATTTTTCCACATCCTTCTTGTAGTGTGGGGCCCAAAACTGGACACACTACTCCAGTTGAGGCCTTACCAATGTCGAATAGAGGGGAATGATCACATCCCTCGATCTGCTGGCAATGCCCCTACTTATACAGCCCAAAATGCCGTTAGCCTTCTTGGCAACAAGGGCACACTGTTGATTCATATCCAGCTTCTCGTCCACTGTAACCTCTAGGTCCTTTTCTGCAGAACTGCTGTCTAGCCACTTGGTCCCTAGTCTGTAGGAGTGCATGGGATTCTTCCATCCTAAGTGCAGGACTCTGCACTTGTCCTTGTTGAACTTCATCAGGTTTCTTTTGGCCCAGTCCTCTAATTTGTCTAGGTCCCTCTGTATCCTATCCCTACCCTCCAGCGTATCTACCACTCCTCCCAGTTTAGCGTCATCTGCAAATCGTTAAGAGAGATGTCATTTTGTTCTGTGGGAATCATCATATGGTTAAAAGCCCAGCAGAATGCTATGAAAATGCACTCCATAGTCTTGCCAAGTACAATAGCTATTATTTATAAGGTTCGTTTTCAGCATGTTAAGTGAAGAGTTAGATGTATGACTTCTATTATGATAAATGATTTTTATGTAGCTAAATCCCATGCAATATACTGAAAATGTACTTCTATGCACGTTTCAAATGATTTAAGGCTATTAACTTTGTATATTTTGACAAACTCCAATAAGTTCTCAAGAAGAATTTTTCTTACTTTGCGTAGATGGAAATTTTGATAATCTCTGGAAATATTTTTTCATCAATTTGTGTGTGTGCAGTGAAAGTGATGTTTATTGACATTGACCACTAGATATCTAATCCTTCTCAACCTAATTACATGTACAGTAGCACATGTCTTGGCTGGTTGGGATTTTGATTAGTAGCCTACGCAGATATTCTCACAAAAGTATTTGAATGTTTTCAGGGAGGAGTTAAGACACACAGAAAAATGCAGTCTGGCAGTTAACTTGAGGATAGAGCTTTTTGCTGAAGTTCTGAAAGCAGTGCTACATTTTTGAAAGCATTTGCTGCTGATTTTGTTGTTTTCATCTGTCTTTGTCCAAAGTAATAGCAAAAGTTATGTACATACTGTAAGTAAAAATGGACTAGAAAATTATAGCCTGAGTCAGTGGGTTGTCACAGAGGAATTAACCTACTCTTGGAGACTGTTCTTATCTGCCAAAAAGGCAGACAGAATTGGGCAGAGTTTTGCAAATTGAGACACTGTGCTTTTCAAATTGCAGAATGCTACTTTTTACTCCTGAATTTTATAAAAGCAAATATAATTATTTTAAGGTCCCTATTTGCGGTTTCAATAATGAAACAATTTCTCAAAAATGTCCCTTTCCCAAATCTGTAGATGAGGCCCACTGAACAATATATAGAAGACCTTGCTATACTTTAATACAGGAAATGTCAACATTATTTTTCAGATTCCAAAGAGAGTTTCATTGCCTCGAATATCATATGTTATCGAGGAATGTGATCAGAATGCTGGTAAAATTTTGGAAACAGAGAGGAACCAACCAACCAATACCTCAAACATTGTACCACTGATGGTTATTTAGGGATTTAAAAGCCACAAAGTTATAGGAATGAATTTATGTTAAAGCCACATAAAATGCTTGCCAAAAATTCTCTCCAAAAAAGAAACCACAATTTATGTATACAACAGACAAAGGTTGGTTAGAAGAGTTTACACACATTTCTGAAGGCTGCCTCAGATTATTTCCATAATAGGACACTCTCATTGCTAATGTTATTGTTTGTTCATTGTTCACAAATACATTCTTGACCACAGATAAATGCACGTAGATGAGTGGAAAACATTAATTTTATTTTTAAATCACAATGCAGACTAAGTGCAGAGGCAATCCCTGCCTTGATTTAATAGGCAATTATTCTCAATAGTACACACCTTTATTCTGGAAGACATAAGGAGGGTGAAGTGGTGGGAATGCAGACTTTATTTAACAGAAGGTATCTCAGGGGCTTTATGCAATAACTCTTTTGATGAGGAAGGGAGCGGAAGAAGTTGAAGATATCTTGGTTACAGGCCTGTTCAGTAGGTGGAGGGGTTATTCAATGGTAGCAGAGAATGGAAGGAATGGAAAGGGTTTTGGAGGAAAGACCAGGAATTTTAAGGTCTAAATTATGTCTACCTCTGCCTGGGTGTGCTATTGTGTAGAGGAGAAGTTGTAAATACATCACATATGTACAAAAAAGATATATGCTGAACCTGAGACACATGAAAAATGTTCTCAAAGTCAATTTGTCTATGAGTAAACAATGGGCATACATCCAGCAATAAATCCATTTTCTCTCAGATAATTAGAGAAAACAAGCTCTCCTTGAATTTTCCAATCAAAACTGATTAGTCTATATTTATAACGATTAATAGCAAGTTGACATTTGAAGGTTGGGTCCTTTGTTGAAGTATGTACTGAAAAGAATGTCTGATTTTTACAAGGGTTAGAATGCTTACAATGCAATAAAAAACCTCTCCTGACTCTTCCTTAAGTGGATTTTATATCCTGACTAAGGGCATGCACAAATTGATAGCGACATATGAAAATTTTAAAAACTGAATTACATAGGCAAGTAGCTCCAGCTTTCTTGAGGGAAGAGTTAATTAAAAAACAATGTTTTGGACTCTATTAGAGTTATAAAAGAATTGCTATTTATAAATTATAAAGCAATAACAAGTATTGTACTGAATTGGTATCCAAATGTTGATAAGTGTTCTAATGTTTGTCAGTAGCAAAGGAAGAGAAAGAATTAAGAAACCTAATTTCTAAAAAATACTGTATTTTGTATGTTAAGTGAAATCCTCTCCCTTGGTCTCAGCTGTCCAATAACACAAGAGACTATAAATATGAAGTGAGAAGCAAGAAGGTGCTGGACTGCTGAATATAACTTCAGACTCAATTATTATTCCTGCAGAACAGCTTCCTCCTGAGTATGAAATATCTGTCCTCATGGTCACCATAATCAGTTGTTCTTTATGTCAATCATAATGCTAAAAGCGATCCCTGTCTGGACTTTTTGCTTTTTCTATTCAGAGAAATAGATTATCTTTCTGTTTAGATACTGGGAGCTCAGATGAAAATCAAGCTGAAAGAACAAAGGCTTTAACAATCTTATTCTCAGAATTGGAATTGCTGTCTAAAGGAGTTGAAAGGATGGCATCGCACCAATCAGATCCTGCTCTTGCCATTGTTAGCAATGGAAAGGCGATGAGGTGAAATCACCAGGTAAAAGCATTCACAAAAATACTCAAGTTTCATCAGCTAACATTAAGAATGGGTGCACTGGGGACTATCATTAGGACCTGAAAGGAGATCAATTTATGACCAGATAAAAATAAATCTGAGTAGGAGTCATTTTAAAGAGCAATGAATATGTAATTACTAGACCTATGGGATAGTGAATGCTCAATAACTAGTCAAACTAGTGGGAACAAAGTCTGAAATTCAGTGCCTGACTCAGTGAAGTCAGGAATCTAACTGAATCCTGAATAATTTACAAGGAAGAAGTTGCATTAGATGAACTCAGACATGGATGGAACATTACTGCTGTCTGAAGTTAAGGAGTCATATATCCAGGCATAAGCCAACAATAAGTCTATTTCTACAACCCAGCCATTTGGTCTGGAGGATAAAGCTGCAGGGTAGCTAAAACCTCCGATTATAATCATGTTTCAGTTACGTCAAGCCAATCAACACCTTTGTCAGTAGCCAAGTTATGATGAGACAGAGCTTTGCTGGCTACTAGACTGGCACACCATAAGAGGCAATTAGTAGTAGAATAATAGCTGGAGATGGTAGACAAGACATGATTAGACTTTTGCTGTCCCTGTTCCAGTGCCGCAGCCGGAGATTTATATGTTTAACGTAGTTTTTGGTCACTGTAATTCCACTGGAATGTTGTCTCTTCAATGAAGACTATTTAAGTGGCTTCATTAGGAAGGCTTGAGCTTTGTTTTCAAACTAATGGTGTTCAACTGTGAGTCTAGATTGGAACTCTGCTTGCCCCTGCTAAAACCAGGCAGAGTTAGTGGAGAGCCAATAGTAGGGTTGTTTCTCATACTGACTGTCACACACTTGAGGATTACAGAGCTGAGCCAATGGATTGGATATAACAGCCAGGAATGATGGAAGAGGTGGGAGAGAGAACAGAAAACACCCTTCTTTACTGTCCTCCCTACAACCAGGAATAAGGGCAATGCATATTTTTAAAACTAGCCATAGCTGCTAATTTTAATTACCTTCTCTCAAGAGTCTGTTTCTTTCCTTCTATATTTTTTCTGACTTTTAAAATTTGTTGCTAATTTATGTGTGTCTGTTTTCCAGACTTATCTGATTATTATTATAGTGTATAATATACAATATTATATGGTGTCCCTCAATTCTCTTTTTACCCTCAATTGTTTCTTTCCCTCTTTCCTTCACTGTTTTTCCAATTCATTATTTTACTTTAGCTCTTTTAATTCTTTTTCATTTCTTTCCTTTCTTCTATTCTTCTGTGTGCTTTTTCCTACTGTGCAATTCCCATTTATTATTTTCCCCAAATGCTTTCCTTTCCCACCTCACAAACCCTCTATGTTCCATCTGTAACTCCTACCAGTCTTTCCTGCCACTCATTTCTTTTTTTCTTTTCTCCTTCAAGCCCCAGTCTCCCCCTTCTCTTCTTTATCTGCCCCTTCTGCTTCCCCCCACCCATGTCAGATGACTTTTTACTGAGGCAGGCTTGGGTGGGGACATCCCAGTCATATTTCCTTTGGTCCCGTCCCACAGCCAGATTTTGTCTCCCTGGCTCCTTACTGCTAGATTTCCCCTTCAGTGCACTAGAGCAGAAAATTCCTGAGATCCGCAATTTCCCCAGCCAGGCTTCCTCCAAATTCCCCAAGATCTTCCTCTCTGCTCTTCAGCCTAATAAGAATTTTCCTCACAAAGTCCCACTGCTTGTGCCACTTCCCTTATCCAAGCAAGCACTGCACAATGCATTTCCCTGTACTTGCTTCACATGGCAAAATTATGAGGGGATGGGGGGCACCTCCCCCAACTTTTATTTTGGCAGTGGGAACAAAATGCATTTCCCTCCTGAATTTTGACTGGCTAGGATAAGGAGAGAGGAAAGCTGCAGAGTGGGTAGGGAAGATCTGCTCAGCAGACTCTCCTCCTGTGACAGGTACCCAGCAGCTGTTTAGGTGCTGGACTGAGCAGCAATCTCACTCACTGAAGTTTCCTGACAGACAGACTATTGTGTCCACTGTAGTTAGCCTCTGCACATCTTTTCTCAGCTCCCTGACTATTCCCATTCTGCTTCCTCCTAATTCAGGGCCTGTCTACACACACAACTTGCACTGGTAAAGGATTATCGGTAAAGTGCAATTGAAAAAAGTATTTCATTTGGAATCAGGGAATGGAAGAGAAGAAGGTGTCTGGCTGAGCAGGAAGGGAGCTGTGGAAGAGTCACAGTCACGGTCTTCCAAACCAGCAGTAGCTGGAGCTTCTTCTCCCTAGAAGCAGGGCCGGCTATAGGTTTTTTGCCGTCCCAAGCTTTGAGAGCGTAACTGCCCAAGCAAAAAAAAAAAAAAAAGGGTGCACAGAATGCCGCCCCTGGAATTGTGCCACCCCAAGCACATGTTTGTTTTGCTGGTGCCTAGAGCCGGTCCTGCATAGAAGACACATGTATCTGGGGGAGGAACCTTTGTGGAACACAAGGTGGAAAGCAGCCTTGGTGGAGTGAGGAGGGAAAAGGAGCTTTGGGGTTGACAGGGGAGATTAGAACCTTGTAAGAAGCAGGAAATAGTCTTGTTGGAAAGGGGAACCTGGAGGAAGAATAGAGGCAACATGGTGTGGAGATGGGGGGAAAAAAGGTGGAATTGGGCGGCAGGGGGGAAATCTGGGAGAGTGCAACGTGGGGTTTGGGGCAGGGATGGGGGACTTGTCTACAACAGTTGCCAGCTCTCATAATAATGTTTTTTTTCTCCTTAAAACCCCAGAGTCTGGATTTATATGATTATCTGAAAAATCTCAAATGGAAAAAATGTTTAGCTTTGTGGTTGTGCAGAAAAGCTGGGAAATGTGAACCGTGATAGCTCAACCACCAGAAGCAAATAATTGCCCACCAACATACATGTTATTTTATAAAATCTTATTTGGATTTTTATTCCAATGCCATGCTTTTTTATTGAACAATCAGAGTTGACAGTATTGCTACAAGTCCAGGGTGAGTTTGGGAGGTGGGAGTATAGCTTGGTGAAGGAGGAGAGCAAGTACCTTGGAGGGAGAAAAACCTGGGTGGAGCACAGGTGGGAGAACCTTTCGGACAGAGAAGGTAGGAGCAGGGAAGAGATAAGGATAGACCTATTTGGGAGAGGTATAGGGGGATCTGGGAACCTGGGAGAGACAGAGCAAGGAAGTGGGGGGTGGGGCTGTAGGAAAGGAGGAGAGAGAAGAAGGGTGAAGATGGTGAAGCAGGATGGATGGGAGGGGGTTTCTATGAGAGGCAGAGGGGAAGAGGGAGGATGGAGGACGTTGAGTTGGAGAGCGCTTTATAAGTGGTGTCATGAGAGGTCAGAGTGAAGGGAGTTGTTATGGGTTTCAGTTTCTGAGACACCTTAGGTACAAAAATCTATTAGAAAAGACAAAGGTGAGCAGGAGCACCATGGAGGGGCAAATATTTAGGGAGAAATGATGGAAGACTTTCAGGGAAAGGAGGTGAAATTTGGTTTCAGAGAGCAGGAAGGGAGAATCAGAGGTCTGAAGGAACAAGGGAAGAGAAAGAGCAAATCATACTCACACCAACTTAATGCTCTGAAAGGCTGCATGGTGAAAATGTATATGGATATTCATATAATAAAAAGCAACTGGGCGAGGACTATGAGTACATATATCTTTGTGCAGTCATCCAAGTTGCTTTATGTAGGTCTCCAGCTACATGGAGGCAGTATCAGCTCAATGATGAGATTTTACAAACATGTTTTTATAGTCAAAATCCTTTTGGGTGGAGTTCCAAGGAGAGAATGTGCAAGGATGCAGGGTGAAAAAAGTCTGGCCAGATAACATTGGGAATGTGTTAATTAATAATAATAAAAAGAAAAACAACTTTCGCCAAAAAGAACATGCAGTTGAAAGCTCTGTTTTGTTCTCTTGTAGCTGGATAGAAATTGCTCCAACAGGCAAAGTTTAATGCAAATGTATATTTCCCCTCTGCCTTTTGGCTAAGATCAAGTCATTAGTTTAATATCAGCTATCTCCCCTGTCAGAGGAATGTATCCTTCCTTTGAAGAGGGACAGACTCGACAGTATAATAAGATTTTCCACTTTCTAGCTAAAATAATCCTCTCTTTATATTTCTATAAACTTTACTCCAGCAAATTCACCTAATTAAAAATAATCAACTTAGATTTGATATTATCAGTGGCTTTACATTTTTTAAGCCAAAATTCGATGTGGTTCCTTGTCATTTACTTACAGACCTGCATCAGTTTCATGCTCTCTGCCATTGTCAGATATATAGGTAACAAACTATTCTATTCTGGGCTTTATAGCATACCCATCACTGTGGTATTTGGAATGCCTGTTCAAAAGATTCAGTCTACTGTAGTATAGAGCTGAAAACTGTGTGTGAATGTTTTAAATATTATTGTTTTCTGAAGTTGTGGTATCAATGTGTTGTGCATTCTGCATCTGTCTTGTGTTCTGGAACACCCTTGGAAATAAGATGTTTTATCTCAGGCCTGGTCTACACTAGTCTGTTATTTCGGAATTAGCCGAGTTCATTCGGAAAAAAAATGATTCCGTCCACATGACCAAATGGCTTTTTCGATTTAAAGGGCTCTTTAAATTGATTTCTGTACTCCACCTCGGCAAGTGGAGTAGCAGTTAAATCGAGATTGCAATCCCAGGTTAAAGGTATTGTGGATGCAATTCAACGTTATTAGCCTCCAGGAGCTATCCCAAAATGCTCCCTTGTGAGTGCATTGCATGACACTCTCAATTCCAATGCACTCTCAACTCCAGTGCACTAGCCCTGGGAACTTTTGAATTTCATTTCCTGTTTGGTCACCATCAGCACAGGTGGCCGTCAGCACAGTCCACCATCACATGCGGACCATGCAGAGTCCACCGTCACAAGAGGTCACGCAGTCCCGGATTCACAGACGAGCTCCAGCATGGTCCGAATGGGAGGTACTGGATCTCATCGCATGTTGGGGAGACGAGTCTCTTATGGCAGAACTACGTTCCAAAAAAAGAACGCAAATATGTACGCTAAAGTCTCCAGGGCCATGACGGAAAGAGGCTACTCCAGGGACACAGAGCAGTGTCGTACAAAAATCAAGGAGCTCAGGCAAGCATACCAAAAAGCCAGGGAGGCAAACAGGAGCTCTGGGTCACAGCCCCATATATTCTGCTTCTACCGTGAGCTCCATGCAATTATGGGGGGTGATGCCACCACTACCCCACCACTGTCCATGGACACCTGCAAGGGGGGAGTTGCACGGAGCGAGGAGGAAGAGTCACTGGAGGATGAAGAGGAGGAGGAGGACAGTGCACAGGTGGCAAGTGGGGAATCCGTTTTCCCCCCTAGCCAGGAACTATGCTTAATGCTGGACCCAATAGCTTCCGCCCACTCCCAATTCAGGCTCCCAGACCATGACCCTGGAGCAGGTACTTCTGGTGAGTGAGAGCCTGATCGGAGCCACGCCGTGTGGGGCGGGAGGGAAACCCAGCTGTGCTGGGCTGTTTGCGTATAGTTTAAAGGGCTCATCCCTGCTCAGAGCCTCATTGGAGCCACGCAGTAGGTGCGGGGGTGGGGAGGGGTGTTGTGTGAAGCGATCATCCCAGAGAGCCTCCTTTATGGCAAACCCACCAGGCATTGCTTGCTATGGGAAAGGTGTCCCAGCAGTTTGAAAACATTGAAATTAATGTAGAAGAAGCAGAACCCCACGTGCTCTTAAGCTGCCTGCAAGCTGAATTCTGTTGCCGGCCGTGTGTGATGGCTTACTCATACCAAAGTGTCCCCTTTGTTCTCTGAAATGTATATTTTAAAATACTACCCTCCCTTTTTCTCCTCCCGCAGGTGCAAATGTTTCAACATGGCCCCTATCTACTCTGTCCCAGAAACTGGTCCAGATTAGAAGGCGGAAAAAACGAACTCAGGAAGACATATTCGCTGAGCTCATGCAGTCCTCCCGCACTGATAGGGCCCAGCTGAATGCGTGGAGGCAAACAATTGTGGAGTCCCATAAAGCATTACAGGAACACGAACAGAGGAGGGACGCACGCGATGAGAGCAGGCAGGATGCTATGGTTAAGCTCATGGGGGAGCAAACTGACATGCTCTACTGTATGGTGGATCTAATGCGGGAAAGGCAGCAAGACCACAGACTGCAGCTGCAGCCCCTGTATAAACACCCTCCCTCCTCCCCAAGTTCCATAGCCTCCTCACCCAGATGCTCAAGAACACGAGGGGGGAGGCTACGGGGACCCACACACTGAACCCCAGAGGATTGCCCAAGCAGAAGAAAGCTATATGCGAACTTCTGATTTGGTTTCTTGACTTGTCCTTCCCTCCTCCTCCACCTCCCTAACCTCCCCCCGCAGTCTGCCTTCTGATTTCTCTCAATGTGTTGTGCAACAAATAATAAAGAATAATTTTTAAACAATTTAGACTTTATTTCCTTTCATATATATAGGGGCCGGGTAACTTCAAGAGAAACAAACACAACTGTCACACCGTACCCTGGCGAGTCATGAAACTGGTTTTCAAAGCTTCTCTGATGCGCAGCGCGCCCTTCTGCGCTCTTCTAATCGCCCTGTTGTCTGGCTGTGCGAAACTGGCCGCCAGGCGAGTTGCCTCAACCTCCCACCCCGCCATGAACGTCTCCCCCTTACTCTCACAGATATTGTGGAGCACACAACAAGCAGCAATTACAATTGGAATATTGGTTGTGCTGAGATCTAACCGAGTCAGTAAACTGCTCCAGCGCCCTTTCAAACATCCAAAAGCACATTCTACCACCATTCTGCACTTGCTCAGCCTATAGTTGAACTGCTCCTTAATACTGTCCAGGGTGCCTGTGTACGGCTTCATGAGCCATGGCATTAAGGGGTAGGCTGGGTCCCCGAGGATAACTATAGGCATTTCAACATCCCCAACAGTAATTTTCTGGTCTGGGAAGTAAGTCCCTTCCTGCAGCTGTTCAAACAGACCAGAGTTCCTGAAGATGCGAGCGTCATGCACCTTTCCTGGCCATCCCACGTTGATGTCGGTGACACGTCCCTTGTGATCCACCAGTGCTTGCAGCACCATGGAAAAGTACCCCTTGCAGTTTATGTACTGGCCGCCCCGGTCTGCCGGGACCAAGATAGTGATATGTGTTCCATCTATCGCCCTGTCGCAGTTAGGGAACCCCAGCGCATTAAAGCAATCCACAATGGTCTGCACATTTCCCAGAGTCACTACTCTTGATAGCAGCTGGTCAATGATTGCATTGGCTACTTGCAGCACTGCAGCCCCCACAGTAGATTTGCCCACTCCAATCTGATTCCCGACTGACCCGGAGCTGTCGGGAGTTGCAAGTTTCCATAGTGCTATGGCCACTCGCTTCTCAACTGTGAGAGCTGCTCTCATTCTGGTGTCTTTGCACTTCAGGGCAGGGACAGCAAATCACAAAGTTCCATGAAAGTGGCCCTATGCATACGAAAGTTTCGCAGCCAGTGGGAATCATCCCAGACCTGCAACACTATGCGGTCCCACCAGTTTGTGCTTGTTTCCCGGGCCCAGAATCGGCGTTCAATGGCATGAACCAGGCCCAATGCCACCATGATCTCCCAATCACCACATGCCGTGCTTCTAGGAATGTCTGTGTCCATGTCCTCATCAGTATAGTAATTGCACGGTCATCGCTTCCTCGCTCGGTTTTGCAGGTACTGCACATAGTGCTGGATAATGCACGAGGTATTTACAATGGTAAAAACTGCAGCCGAGATCTGAAAGGGCTCCATGCTTGCCACGCTATGGTGCCTGCATGGGTAATCCTGGAAAAAGGGCGTGAAACGAGCTGTTCGGTTCAAGATGGCCGGTAAAAGGTGGTAAATGGTTGTCTTCTGTAGCTTTCAGGGAGTTGAGAAGGTTGTTAGAGCTGCAAGAGCGGGAGAGCAGAGTTTTCGGCGAAAACATGAGCAGAGTTTGCAGCGGAAGCTGTGCGGCTCTGTTCACGATGGCTGAAAAACGGTGGGGAATTGTTGCCTTCTGTAGCTTCCACGGGAGCCCATGACCGACAACATGGAAAAAGCAGCGGAAGCTGTGCAACTCTGGTCCTCATAGCCGAAAAAAGGCAGGCAATGGTAAGATGAAAGAGTAGATAGAAAGACTGTTAAAGTTTTGCACCTTATTTCTAGTCTGAATTTGTCTAGCTTTAGCTTCCAGTGACTGGATCTTGTTATAGCTTTTTTCTGCTAGATAGAAGAACCCATTATCAAATTTATCTTCCCCATGTAGGTACTAAAGTCACCACTATAACCGTCTCCTTGTTAAGGTAAACAGATTGAACTCCTCAAATCTATCACTATAAGGCACGTTTTCCAATCCTTTAATCATTCTTGTGGTTCTTCTCTGAACCCTCTCCAATTTATTAATATCTTTCTTGAATTGTGGACACCAGAGCTAGACACACTATTCTACTTGTGTTCACACCAGTGCCAAATGTGACGTAATAGCACCTCCCTACTCCTGCTTGATATTCCCATGTTTTTACATCCAAGGGACGGCATTAGCCCTTTTGGCCACAGCCTTGCACTGGGAGCTCACATTCTGCTGATTATCCATTATTACCCCCAAATCTTTTCCACAGTTACTGCTTCCCAGGATAGAGTCCTCCATCCTATAAGCATCACCTATATTCTTTGTTTCCAGATGTATAACTTTCCATTTGGCTGTCTTAAAATGCATATTATTTGTTTCAGCCTAGCTTACCAAGCAATTTAGTTTGCTCTGTATCAGTGACCTGTCCTCTTTGTTATTTACCACTCCCTCCAATTTTGTGCCAGTAAAAATGTTATGTTTTCTTCCAGGTCATTGATAAAAATGGTAAATAGTATATGACCAAGAATCAATCCCTCTGTGTGCAAAGGCGCCACACATACACATGAAGGCCACCGGCGGAGTTGTTCCCCGTTTCCCCCAATTAGCTCTACTACTGTGCTGTATCTCAGTGTGTACCTTTTCTGTAGGCAAATGGAGGACCGTAGGCTCCAATACTGCCAATTCAAATTTTTTTCAAGAGCACTAAATTCACTAAAAATAAAATATGTCTTGCCTTTGTGATGCAAATACTGGCCATGTGATTTATTTTTATACAGTAAAAGCACCATTAGACAAGCTTAAGTGGCAGAGCTGGAAATCCCCAAACATTCTTATTACTATAGCACTGGCAGGGACACTGGAATATCAATTCCCCTTCCCTCCCCACCCCCTTAACTGTAATCCCTGATAAGGCATTAAAACAGTTGCCTCTGTCACAGAATCTTATGTCACTGAAGTCCTGTGCATCACTGTACTGTGTGTGAGTGACAAAAAAAAACTGATGTGGGAGAAGTATCACAAATATAAAATCATCTTCCATGTACCCATTATTAAACTACAAAGATCTGATGCTCTGCACAGGCGCCAGCAGTTCAGAGACTAATTAGGAGTGAGAAGAATTGAACCATACTTTTGAGATCAGAAAGTCCTATGCTTCAGGCCCATAGCATGCCTAGTTATAGTTCCTGCTAGCAGTAAATTGTGCCTCAGTATTTAGGCATATTTTTTATAGTACGCACAGGTAGCTTACCACCTGGACACTGTACTTGTGGTTTCCTACAAATACTGTGAAACTAGATTCACTTGACCTTTGTATAGCTTCTCAAATAAAAAGGATAAGAATTAGTAATTAAGCCATAAACTTTCTTTGAGCAATATCTGAGTATACAGTGTATTTGGTGGTTTTACATTCCTTCAGTATCTTAGTTTATCCAGTTTTGGTCTACCCACAAAATGGATTCTATTCCAGAAAAAAATGGATTGCGATGGTATTATATATTTGGTAAAATATTTTGTCTTTTTTCACATCCTTTAGCTGTAAAGGAAAGTCTTGTTTAATTTATAATCAGCCAGATGATATCAGGTTAGTCACAAAGAGTAGAAATAATGCATGCCCAGTGGGCCCATCCCAAGCCATTGTTCACAAGACAGCTCTCAAGGGCCCTGCTGATTCCCCTTCACAAGTGTTTTTTCTTTACATTGAATCAGTTTAACAGGACCTGTACGATTCTACAACTAAGCAATGGAATACAAAATGCCAAAGGAAGGCCTTTGAATAGAATGGGCTAGCCCCATTTCAGTCAAGCCATAGTGACAAGTTTGCTTCTCTGTTGTTGGCATCCTTTCGTCTGCGAGAGATGGTGGGAGTTGCAGCCTATGATGTAGATGGTTTGCAATGTCTCATGTGACTGAATATTCCAATGCGAGATTTGCATGATCTTTGGCAGTTGTTGCAAATGTATGTATCTTGGTTGGGAGCTGCTTGCTTCCTACAGGCTCTTTTCTCTTCAAGCTGTAGGAGCCAGCTTCTGTCATGGACTTTGATACCCTAATGCAGACAATGGTGCCACTCATTACGATCACTTGCCAAGATGTCCTATTGGTCAGGATCAATTCCAAATTCCTTCATATCTTGCTTGCATGTGTCTTTATAGTGAAGCTTGGAATGTCTTGTTGTTCTTGTTCCTTCTGATAGCTCCCCATATAGCATGTCCTGGGGTATGCGTCCATCTTACAACCTACTCAGATGGCCCAGCCAGCGCAGTCATCTTTGCCTGAGCAGGGCCGTCACACCTGGCAAATTTGCTCTTTGAAGAACTTCTGCATTGGTGACTTTATCTTGCCATTTGGTGTTGAGTATGCAGCATAACCAACGTAGGTGGAAACTGTTTAACCTTTTCTCATGATGAGCATAAGTTGTCCATGTTTCCCCACCATACATGAGAGTGCTGAGAACGCAAGCTTGGTACATTACCATTTTGGTCTTGATGGTAAGCTTTGAGTTGTTCCATGCTCTTTTAATTAGTCTGATACAGGTGGTGGCAGCCTTTCCAATGCAAACAATTAGTTCTTCATCCAGTGAAAGGTTGGTGGTCACTGTAGAACCTAAATAGGTGAACTTTTGGACTACTTCTAGCTGGTTTGCATTTAAGGTAATTGAAGGATCTTGTGGAACCCGCTGCCCTAATACAACCATTTTCTTGATGCTGATGGTGAGAGGAAATGTCTGACAGCCACTTGAAAGGCAGTGCATGAGTTCTTGTAGTAGATCTTCATTGTGGGCTATGAGGGAAGCATCATCAGTGAATAGAAGTTCCCTGATTAGCACCTTTGTGACTTTGGTCTTTGACAAGTTGCAGAGTTTCCCATCTGATCTTGTGTGGAGATACACTCCATCTTTCCTGTCCTTAAACACACAGTTCAAGCTTCTGTATAAAGTGAAGGTAATAACACACCGCTAGTGATGTATGTTGTGCTTCAACTACCATGTGCAGCAAATCTAATAGTGATGGCATAAATAACAGAAACTGAAATGAGAATTAGTTGATTACATTGACTCATTTTGGTACAATAATATCATTTTCATACTGGATATCAGTTGAGTGTTAAGGCTGAAAATGTTGTTCTTGACTTGGGTTTGCAAAATTTTAACTGGTATTACGGACAGATAATTAATTAGGCAATTGTCTAGAAGTTCATCTTTCTCATAGGGAACCGGAATTTATCTAGCTTTCAAAAGAATAGTGCTGTCAACTGTAAACTATTTCACTTTGCTCCTCCTTAATGATATTGGGTTTAGCCCTTAAAAATATGCAAGAACAATGTTGAATTACAAATTGAAACATGGATGTTATGGTCCTAAATTTTGTTCTAATCCTACCTAGCTTTTCCACCAGTTCATCTAACAGTTGTGAGTATAGCATAATAATTCACAAAAAATCATGGAAAAGTCATAGGAAAATAATTATTTTTTCCCTTTTATCATTTTGTCAGTTTCTTCTTCGCTCTTCCACCATGAGGGGCTGTTGGTAGCTTCTCTCCACTTTGGCCTGGGTCAGGCTGTGGAGTGAAAGGCTGGAAGTTCCTCTCTGCCACAATTTGCATGGCATTTATTTGCAGAGGGAAAGAGTGGGCAGAAGGAAGAAGTTATAACCATTTTGAAGGCGATATTAAACTACATCCTTCATTTGCTTCCCCCTTACCCTTGGAATGTAAAGAACAGTGTATGTGAGTTATCACTTTCCTTTACCTAGCTTGAATGCCAGACCTGTCAAAGCATGGGATTATGTTGCCCTCTAGTAGCTGTCCAACACAGGATAGAAGCAGCTTAATATAATCATTAATGATAATATTGCTGCAGCTATAGGAGATTCTTTTCACTCACTTGGTAGGAGCTTGTGTACCAGAAACAGAAAGTCTTGAGTTCTGTCCTTGCCATTTACAAGAAATCCTTCACAGCCATAATGCACAGGATATGTGACAAATATGCAATTCAGATAGCCTGCCTGCATTTTTCTCCTTGCCCCCTCTCCTCCTCTTCCCTTTCCTCTTCCTCTCCCTCTCCAAAAGGTCAGATATGGAGTGATTGCTATGTGAAGTGTTTGTGCACATATTTGTTTCCTTTCCTCCACCTTACTTCTCCTAGGTGATATAGCAGAAATCAATTTATGTCCTACTGCCCATTTGCCATAGAGATGAGATAACCTGGTAAGAATCTACATGTAGAAACACAGCAAGTAGCAGACACATAATTATTTTTCCCTTTTTGTAATGCCTCCCAGGTTCTGACAACTGAGCACTCTCCCTACTAGCTAGACTAATTCACTCGGGACATGGCTATACAGACCACTGGGTCAAAAGGCACTTGGGAACAGCTGCAATGTTATTTGTATGTGTATGTGCAGGCTGGCACTACATTAGTGTCACTTAATTTCAACTGTGGTTTTCAACTGCAGCTGTAGCTGGGAACATAACCTGACATAAACAGTAGCATGGAAACATCTATCAATCAGTGTGACAGACTAAGTTCTAACTAACTTTCTTGGTCAGGGACAAGCAGATACTCATTTTTTACCTTAGTTGGAACTTGGAGCACATTCTAAGGTATAGGTATGAAATGTATGTTTATTTGGCACTTGGAGTATACATAGGTCTAATTTGTATTAGAGATTTCAAGTATTTGTATTTTATTTGTGTTCATTTCCGTTTGTTCTTTTATTGTATCAAGGAGACATCTGTGGGGTGAAATCTATTTAGGATTTTATACTTCACTTATGACTGAAGTATTTGAATGTGAAATAGCATAAGGTCTGATGTTCACATTGCTTTTAGATGATGAAAATACTGAGAGACCAAAGATTATATTGCATTGATTAAAAAAAAGACATGTGGCCAGTGATGCTTTTAGTATGCTGAGGACACCTATACATGTATATATGAGGCAGAGGGAGGCAGGGTATTAAGTCTGCTGAACACTTCCCATTATAAGATTCTATTTTCAGTTGCTAATAACTTTGCAAAACTTTAACTGTTTGGGTTGAGATTTTCCACACTGAATGTCTGCGTCAGGTTGATATTCTTTTTTGTCAGGAATGGTCTAGATAATTAGTCCTGCCAAGAGTTCAGGGGAATAGACTAGATGACCTTTTGAGGTCACTTCCAGTTCTATGATTCTACGATTTGAATGTAGAGTATAAGAGAACTAGATCTGCAGGAAGTGGGTGGAGTAGAGTCATCAAGCTTGGGGTGTGGTGGCAGAAACTGGGTTTTGAGGCTGGAAGGTAAGGGAGAGAGAAACTGAGACTAGGTATTGAGATTGTTGGGAGGCTGGGCTGGGCAAGGAAACTGGGGGCTGGGGCAGAGAATTTAATTGGGAGCTGGGGAAGACTAGAACTGCTGGGCAAGGGGACTGGGAGTTGAGAATGGGAATGGGAGGATTTGTACCCTATAGGTAGGGGCTAGACTGAGATCAGATAAGGTGCTGAGGGAGAAGAATGGGATTGGGTAGGCCAAAAGACAGGGACAAAGTGCTGGGGGTGGCGGTACACACTGAAATTGGATAAGGAATCCAGGGAGGAAGATTGGTACTAGAAGCTAGTGGTAATGTGAAATGTGATTGGTGTGTGTGTGAGAGACTGTGGACTGGGTAGGGACGGGAGATAGATTAGATGAGGAGCTGGACGGGGGAACTGGGACTGGCTGGGAAATGGCCTGATAGGGACAAGGAGCTGGGGGAGTGGTGGGAGAGCTGGGAACAGCTGGACAAAGAACCTGTGACTAGGATGACAAACCTGAGGAGTGGCTACTGCCACTGGGTTGAGATGCCTGAGGATTGGAGACTGGTACTGTTGGTGATAAGAGTGGGACTAGGATGAGGAACCAGTGGTGTGGGAGAGATAGGACTGGCTGAGGGACATGTTGGAGGTGATGGAGAAGAAAGGGTCAAGCTAGAGGGAAATGGGCAGAAGAGTCTGTGCCCTCCAGAGATTAGAATGGAACCCAAGATTTTTGAGTCCCACCATTCCTCTGTTGTCAGCAGATATTTGTGAAACCCCAAAGCAATGTGTCACATCCCTCTTTAGTGATGGTCCATATCTAGGATGACAATCTACTACTGCTATCAGTTACCCTGATGGTCCATGTGGATATCAATATTATGCCACATGATGGAATTCCTGGGGGAGTTGGTTTGTTTTTTAAAAAAGTAGGAAATTTCACACACACACAAACTATACTAAAAGACCATTTGCACGGGCAACCTTAATTCTGGAATTTCCTAACTTTGAGTGCTTGACTTTGCAACATTAATAATATTCTTCTAACATAGTTTTGGGTATGTGAAATACAGAGTGTTATGGCTGATCAGCTGATGCAATGAATTGGATAAACCAGTAACTGCAAGAGCTGTGGACTTAGCTGAGAGCTAGCTGGCTGAAACTTAGTCCAGATAAAATGGAGATGTTTTGATTGGAGAAGGCAACCACATACATTCCTTTGGTGGAGGGAATGTAACCCCCACTGGGAACACATACAGAGAATGGAGTGTTTTATTAAATGATGATTCTGTTGGAAGCTCATAGAACAGACTTGGCTCATAAAACGTTGTTCCCTGTGTGACTGGTACGGTAATTGCACTTTTTATTTCATGTGTGCTCCTTGCTACATTTATCCATGTCTTTATCACCTACAGGCCTGATCACTGCAATACACTGTATTTGGGACTCCATCTTGAGACCTTTCAAATAAAATGAAGCTAGTGTAGAAGCACCAGCTTATTTATTGGACTGAGACTACAGAACACCAGTGCTCTGAGGGCTATACTGTCTGTCAGTGGGTTGCTTAGTGGACTTCACAATGCTGGCTTTAATTTTTAAAGCTCTAAATGATTTGGAACTAATTCAACTAAGAGACTGCCTTTCTCCCTGTGTTATACTGCCGTAGCTGTCATCAGCTTTTCTCCCAAGTATTTGGGGATAAGTTGTCCTGGGGAATTGCAGGTTATTATTTATTATTTTTATTATGTGTCTGTTCTGAGGCAGTTATTTACTGAGGTAGAGGAGCAGTTTCATTGCAGGTATGTTGCTGTATGATTTTTTTGTGGGTTTGCCTTTTCTATACTACCTCTATGTTCACTCCATCACTGGTCTATTGCTTCCTGCCTCTGTCTCCCAGTCTCCTGATGTACTGGAAACAATGTTTGCTTAACTAATTGTGGGATGCAGCTTCAGTAGGAACACTAGAATTTCTCTCTTGAGTAGCTCCATTAAATTCAGGCACGATTTGGCCCTTAGAGAAAGTAAAGGGCAATAATAACAGCCTGCATTACATGGGAAGTCTTTTCATTTTGACTTTTTTGGGGGAGAATTGTCAGGAACCAGGGCCTGCAGCAGAGCCAATCTGGAAGCAGGACCTGCAGCAGAGCCAGTGTCTGGGCAACCTAATGAGCACAGCTGGCCTAATGAGCACAGCTGCCTGATTGGAAATGCTGCCTGATTGGTGGGAAGAATCGAAAGACTGGTTCTTAACACCACCAACAGCAATAATTCGTTGACTGGACTAGCCCAGCCCAGACTGGACTGGACTAGGGGGGAGGGGTGGCTGGACTGGAGGGAGTTGGAGGATTTTCTGACCCCAGATGAAATCACTCTGGAACTGAAAAAGAGTCTGTTGAAGAGGGAGAATGAATATAAAGTAGGAAAAAAAAGACGAGAGTAGAAGCAGATGATAATGATATCAGCAAAAAAGCAAAGTTGAAGAAGAAAATAAATCAAAATGTTATAATTGTAAGATCCCTAGCCAAAGATATAAGATTAGGTGACGATAACCTTGTGAAAGTAGCTTGCTGGATTAAAAAAAGCATAGGGGATATTATAAGAGACAAGAGGCTGTGAGATGGTGATCTTTTAGTGGAATGTAAAAACAAAGAGTGAGCTGATAAACTGCTAAAAACTAAAATGCTGGAGAAAGTCAAAATAAGTTGCCAGCTACCAAAGTATTTGACTGAAATGAGGGGGATAATGCATGGAGTGTCATTACAGCTGACCAATGATAAGATAACCAAAAGCAGAAGAGGAGATAAAGTATTTGTAAGTAAGTGACTAATTAGTAAATGAAGAGGAGAAAGCAAGAGATCAATAGTTGTACTGGTTATATTTAAGGGAAGGACTCTGCCTGAGAAAGTAACACAGGGCTTTAGATATTCAGAACTAAGCCATATATCCCCCCCTCCCCTAAGGTGTTATAAGGGCCAGCAGCATGGAAAAGTAGCAACAACTTGTAAAAGGAAATAAGTGGTATATGTGGGGAAGAGCATTCCTATGAAAATTGAAATGAAAATGAAAATTGACAGAGGTCTAAAGTAGTAACTGCGATGGTAATCACAGTCCAGCATATAGAGGGTGTATTTTGGCAAGACAAGCTAAAGAGATACAAAAGACGAAAATGGTTAATTAACATATCTTATGAGGAAGCTGTAAGGAGACTCTCAAAGCATCAGGAGGAGAAGGAAGAGACAAGCGCACACACATGGTTTTGTTCAATATCTTCATTAATGATCTGGAGGATGGCGTGGATTGCACCTTCAGCAAGTTTGCAGATGACGCTAAACTGGGAAGAGTGGTAGATACGCTGAAGGGTAAGGATAGGATACAGAGGGACCTAGACAAATTAGAGGACTGGGCCAAAAGAAATCTGATAAGGTTCAACAAGGACATGTGCAGAGTCCTGCACTTAGGACAGAAGAATCCCATGGACTGCTATAGACTAGGGACCGAATGTTTAGGCAACAGTTCTGGAGAAAAGGACGTAGGGGTTACAGTGGATGAGAAGCTGGATATGAGTCAACAGTGTGCCCTTGTTGCCAAGAAGGCTAACAGCATTTTGGGCTATATAAGTAGGAGCATTGCCAGCGGAGCAAGAGACGTGATCATTCCCCTCTATTTGGCATTGGTGAGGCCTCATCTGGAGTACTGTGTCCACACTACAAGAAGGATGTGGAAAAATTGGAAAGAGTCCAGCGGAGGGCAACAAAAATGGTTAGGGGGCTGGTTAGGGGGCTGGAGCACATGACTTATAAAGAGAGGCAGAGGGAACTGGGATTATTTAGTCTGCAGAAGAGAAGAATGAGATTTGATAGCTGCTTTCAACTACCTGAAAGGGGGGTCCAAAGAGGATGGATCTAGACTGTTCTCAATGGTAACAGATGACAGAACAAGGAGTAATAGTCTCAAGTTGCAGTGGGGGAGGTTTAGGTTGATTATTAGGAAAAACATTTTCACTAGGAGGGTGGTGAAGTGCTGGAATGGGTTACTAGGGAGGTGGTGGACTCTCCTTCCTTAGAGGTTTTTAAGGTCAGGCTTGACAAAGCCCTAGCTGGGATGATTTAGTTGGGGATTGGTCCTGCTTTGAGCAGGGGATTGGACTACATGACCTCCTGAGGTCCCTTCCAACCCTGATATTCTATGAAAAGGGGAACTCCAGACAGCCTTATTCTAGAAAGAATATGATAAACACTGTGGAAGGAATAGGTGATGATGCACTAGTAGTGAAAACAGGCTTATTGCATTTCACAGAATCATAAAATATCATAGAATATTTCTATGATAGAAATGATAAATCGTACATCACAAACTGGGGAAAAATCAGAAAAAATGAAAATTATAGCAAGGACAGCAGAAAAATACTTGTATGTTAGCAATCTGTCAGTGGACTCTATTGATGCAATTTTGAATGAGGTCAATGGTGAAATATGACTAGGATGTGGGGGGGGCTTAATCTTTTGTTGGAATGTGCACAGTCTGATAGCACATGGTCAAGAACTGAAACAAAATCTCTTAGAAATGAAAGCTAAACCAGCTCTCATATGTATCCAGGAAATATGGTTGGTTGAAAAGCTTGCTTTCAAAATTCCAGGGTACATTGCCTTTAGGAAGAGGAGGAGGTGACTATACTTTCATAAGGGAAAGATTAAACTACATAGCAGTAGAGAACAAAGAAGTAAGCCAATGCTGTTGTGATCCCAATGGAGAAGAGACGTATTTCTTTAAGGCTTTATAATATCTATAACCCATCTAGGAAATTAAAAGTTCAGGATTATAAGAAATAATGAAGAATGCTAAAAGACCATCTAGTATGTACTGTGGCCTAAATAGTCATAATAAATTTTGGGTAAGTAAAACAACTGATAAAAATGGTGCATGCTTAGAAAAGTTCATTGATGAATAATCTAGAGGTTTTAAAAGATAGCACCACACCTAGATTTAATGCAGCAGATGTTAGTTTTTCCTGCTTAGATGTTGGAATTATAATAGCAGATATTGCAAGTAAATGCAACTGGGAAATATATAAGGAAGAAAGAATAGGGAGTGATCACTGATGAATAATCTAGAGGTTTTAAAAGATAGCACCACACCTAGATTTAATGCAGCAGATGTTAGTTTTTCCTGCTTAGATGTTGGGATTATAATAGCACATATTGCAAGTAAATGCAACTGGGAAATATATAAGGAAGAAAGAATAGGGAGTGATCATTTCCCTATATTTCTTTCTTTTTAAGGGCAAGGTAAGGGTTAGAGTTAGGGTTAAGTAGTTGAAAAGTACCCACCTGGCATTTTAAGAAAGGTAACGGAGAGCTTTTTATAAGTAAATTTACAAATAATCATGTGTGAGTGATGACAGAGAATTTCATTGATAAAACAGCAGCTACTGTAGCCATATGTAGGATATTGAAGTGACCCAAAACTAAAAACTCACTTCCATGGTGGAATGAGGAGTGCAAAATGGCACAAAGAATTATAAATAAAAATTAAGAAAGAGAGTTGGAGGAAGTAGTTTGGGCTGATAAATAGAGCTTCCAAGGCATCAGAAATATAAAGGCAAATTAGAAGAATGAATGGAATTCAGAGTAGGAATAGTCACTCCCAGGTATTACTATGACTGACAACATAAAAATTCTGATAATGAGACAACGTAAGTATTAGCAGAAAGTTTCTGACGGGTGAGTAATGATGAAACTGAAAGTGAAGTTTTCCACCAGATTAAAAGACAATTTATGGAAGAGAGTCTTTAGCTATTACCTAGTTGAGGGAACATGTTAAGATACTGTATTGAATGAATGGTTTTGTATGTTGGACCTGAGAAAGCTATTGAAATCAGCAAGAATACATTCCCAGGTAAAGATAATATATGTAACATAATGTTTAAATATCTCTCTGAAAGCAGTCTGAGGGTTCTCTTGGAATTATATAACACTACATGGGGAAAAGGAGTAATACCTGTAGGGTTGAAACATGCAGTAGTAATTCCAATACAAAAACCAGGCAAACTATCCTAAAAGTGGATGCCGATATGCCAATTGCCTTTACATCCTGTATGGGTAAAATTATAGAGAGAATGGTGAAGGAAAGATTGGTTTCCTATTTGGAAAACAATGATATTATAGAAAAGGCGTGAAGTGGTTTTAGGAGAGGAAGATATACCATTGATCTCATTGTTTAATTAGAAACTGAAATACAAAAAAGAATGAAGCACAAGAGTTTGATGATAGCTTTCTTTCTAGACACCAAAAAGACATATGACACGCTATGAAGGGAAGGCTTGTTGTACAAAACAGATGCAGTAGGGATAAAGGGAAGAATGTACAAGGTGGACTAGATAATTTTTGAGTAAAAGGACCAGCCAAGTCAGAGTTGGGAAAGTTATATTGAATATATAAAATATTAAAAATGATAACACTTCCCTGTGCTGTATCACCTTATTTCATATTATGATAAATGATCTGCCAAAACAGATAAGTTCCACTCTATTCACAGATGCTTGTGCTCTATGGGATAGTTGCAGGAATATTGAGGGGGCAGAAGAGAGAATCAACAAAGTATTATGAGAGACCTCTGACTGGGGAAGTGCATGGGGTTTCAAGTTCTCCATTGCTAATACCACAGGTTTGATCTTTACAAAAATGAAAGTTACAAAGGAATTTAAATTGTATCTGGGTGGAGAACAAATACATATAGTTAACAGGTTCAAATTCTTAGGGGTAATATTTGATGTTAAATTACTTTGGAAAGATAATATAAACTATAAAAAACAACAGAGTCCTGGGGCACCTTATAAACTAACAGAAGTATTGGAGTGTAGCAGGATGGTTACCCTGCTCCTGCCCTAAAGGGCTTAAACCAGCCCTGGGAGGGGGCGGTGGCTGGAGAAAGCAGCTCTAAAAGGCTAGACTGATTGAGGGAAGTGGCTGCAGCTGGGGCCATGCCCCAAACAGACTCAGCTGGCCCTATAGAGGCTGGGAGCCAGGAGCTCAACAGTCTCCCTTTGCCTGTAGAGAGAGAAGGGCCTGGCTGCAGGGAGCTAGAGACAGGGTACCTGAGTGAAGCAGGGCTGGGGAGCTGGGGAGGCTTCAGCCTGGAAAGCCCAAGGCTGCAGCCTAGCACAAGGCCAACAGGTACTGGGGGTTGCAGAGGGCAGCCCGGGGTAGGCCAAGGCAGCAGGTCCAAACTCAACCTTGCCAGTGATGAGTAGGCTGATACTGCAGTCTGCCCCAGGGCGTGGAGGCTAGACAATGACTGGCAGTAGCCATATACTGAGGCAAGGTGGGGATAGTGGGTGGGGGTTCCCCAGGGAGGTGAGACCCTAAGACTGAGGGGATTACTGCTGGGGGCAGCTCCCCAGATAAAGGGGCACCGGGTCCTGGGAGGGACACAGGGGCCAGAGGACAGGCGGATCACTGGCCTGCAGTGGGCGCTCCGGAGCTGGAACGAGCTAATTCCCTGAGAGACCAGCAGGAGGTGCCGCAGGGGTGAGTCTGCTCGTCTACATGGAGCATAAGCTTTCATGGGTGAATACCTGAATGTATGCATCTGACAAAGTGGGTATTCACCCATGAAAGCTTATGCTCCAATACTTCTGTTAATCTGTAAGGTGCCACAGAACTCTTTGTCACTTTTTACAGATCCAGACTAACATGGCTACCCCTCTAATACATATAAACTATGTTAAAGATAAATTTACTGCTTAGAAATCTTGCTGTGATTAATTGGGGAGCAGGTAAGAAAACATTGCTAATGGCATACAGAGTCTTAATCAGACCACTGATTGACTATGGCCGCCAAGCTTTTGGTCAACATCAAAATCAGAACGGTAAACATCTAGACTTAATGCAAGCCAAGGCACTACAGATTGCGTGTGGTGCATTACAACACCTCTATGCATGCTACAGATAGCTTCAAGTAAAAATGCCAGGTACACTAATGAAACTACGGGCCCTAACTTTCTGGGCCAAACAAATACATGAGGATTGTTGGGAATTTGACAGACGAAATATAGCACACAATGTTAGAACTCCACATGCTATTTGAGTTAAAGTATGGATTCAGGAGTTGAAACAGGAAGAGTAGGGATGGTATATTGCATACCAAATTTGGGAATTAATACATCTAAAAGAATATCTGATTATATAGCTGTCATGACAGCTGAACTAGTAGCAATAATGCTAGCATTAAATTGGATCTGGGATATATGCCCAGCAGAAGTGGTCATTTTTTTTAATTCTATCTCAAGCCTTATAAAAAAGGGTGTTTCTGTGTGTAGAAGTGATTTAATCAACAAAATTATATTTCTAAATAGCAAGAATAGTACAGATGGGGATACACACAGTATTAATTTGGATGTCAGTGTGTATTGGGATAATAGGGAATGAAATGGTGGACAAAACAGCTAGAAATGCTGCAAGAAATGGAAGGATTGACATAGAAATACCCTTTTACAAACAGGAATTGAAAAGCCTAGTATAGAAAAATTTAAAAGGGGAATGGCAAAAAAAACCCCTGGATTATTGAAAAAAAGATGAAGATTTTTTTGAATTGTGCCCTAGAGTTGAGAATAACTACATACTTCAGGGCATGGATAGGACTAATGAAGTGCTTTTTTAGAGTACTAACTGGCCATTATGGCTTCAACAAAAGTCTTTTTTGAATAAATAGATACCAAGATGGCCTATGTGTGCTCTGTAAGGTGGAAGAAATAATTGATCACCTTTTATGGGTATGTAAGGGCTGTGATAAAGAAAGGGCAAAGCTTTCTGAGGAATTCAAATGTTCTGAAATTAAAAAAAATACATTCTGTTATTTAGTAAAAACATCGAGGAAATGGAGTATAATTAAAAAGGCATTGCTACATTACCTGAAAAAGACAGGGCAGAGCAGGAGAATATGAGCCATTAAGTACTGAGGAAATATAGTTGATGTTGGCTATAATCTATTCAGTCAGGTCTGCTTGGCCATAAAGAGAGAGAGAGAAGAATTAAGTGGCTGCTTAAAGCTGTTGCCAACCGCTGTGTTAGTTCCTGTGCCTGTTTGTTCCTAGTCCTTCTCCTGCCTTGTCCCAGTCCTACTTCTTCCCTGGACCTAGCCTTGCCCTGCCTTGCCTTAGTCTAGCTAACCAGACTCTGACCCTCAGCTCCAATTCCGAACTTCTGACTTTGGCTCTGACCTTTGGCTCTGGCCTCTAACTCTGGCCACCGACTCCTGCTCTAATCATTGTGCATGACCACATGTCCCAGCCTCTAACAGAAATGAGGCTGGAGGCAGAACCAAAGTGGAAATATTATTTCTTCTTTGGATTGCAGCAGTGTCTAGGAACCTCAATCGTGAATCAGGACCCCATTGTTCTAGGTGCTGTACAAACACAAAACAAAATTATGGTCCCTGTTCCAGATAGCTTTCAATGCTAGTATAAGAAAAGAGACAGCAGGGAAAAGAGAGATGGAGGAGCACATGGAAACAATATGCAAAATTGGTCAGTGCAATAGGATGTGGTCTCAGCACACCAGCTGCCTCACCCTTGGCAAATGTCTTGTAGGCATCATAGGAAAAATTAGTTTCAGGGAAGGATTTGAAGGAGGAAAATGAGGATGTTTTGTGGATGGGGAGCTTCTGCCATGTTTGAGGGGTAGTTTAGGAGAAAACACAAAGGTGCTTGTTAAAATATGTACAGGTGGGTGATGGAGGCTGATGTCATTGGCAGAGTGGAGGTTGGAGTAGACATCTCCATAGGATATGAGAGATGACGAGTAGGGTGGCACTAGGTTGTGAAGGGTCTTGAAAGCAAAGACAAGTAGTTTGTATTTGATACAGTGAAGAAAAGGGAGTCAGGGGAAGGGTGCAAAGAAAGGGGTGACATGGTTAAAGAAATGGGCTAGAAAAGTGATCCTTGCAGAGCATTTTCAAACAAAAGCAAAAGAAAGACAAAGTTATTTCCCCTCAGAAAGGGGTTGAACTATAAACAGTGACTCAGCTGCAGAGCTGGGGGCATGAGATGAAGAGTCTCCAGGGAGGAAGTCCTGGAGAAGACATGCCAAACCCATGAAAAAACCCACAGAAATTGGGCTTATTTTTGGCTTGTGAGTTGCTTGTTGGTTAGTTTTTGGCTTGTAGCTTGTTGTAAATTGTAGCTTTTTTTTTTATCAGCTCCCGGCAAGCAGGGGGAGGGGGACAAGCAGGGCAAGTGACGGGAGAGAGTCAGGGGTGCACAGCAGGCCCACTACAGTCCCATAGAGGATCTAGTCACATAGAGTGTTGGGTTTCTTAGGGACTGGCTTGTTTTGGCCTTGTTTTGAAATGGGATTAGCTTGCTTTTTGGCTTATTGTGAAACTCGGGGTGCTTATTTACTGCGTGAAAGTTGGCAACTGTGTCCTGGAGGCACTGCTCCATATCAGAGCAAATGACAATACCTGAGTGAGCCCAGGAGGGGCTAAGAACACTGTGAAGGCTAGCCCAGGAGGGGCAATAACCAGGGTACTGTGATAGGCCCTGTTGGACTAGAACTGAGCTCAAAGGGGGCTGCAGGTGCAGAACAATGGAGGGTACTGAGATAGGCCCTGGTGGACCCTGGTAGGGATCTGTTTTGTGTGTGTTTCACATATGGACTGTGTATGACTTGGCTGGAGGGCTGAGTCACTCGAAAACCCAACTGAGAAGTTAACTGCCAATAGGGGTCACTTCAAGCAGCAATGCAGAGGGAGTGCAGGTGCAGACACGCACCTGGCCGACAGGGGCACTCGTGAGAGGTGAGTCGACCCCATCACACTCAGTCTTAACACCTTTAGTTCTCTCTGTCATTGTAAAGAGTCCTGGGAATACAGGAAGGTAATTGTACAGAAGTCTATTGTGGCTATGTAGTTTTTGAAGAAAAAAATAGAAAAAAGCATTTACCATTCTTGAACATGAAATATCACTTTGTGCAGAATTTTAAAATAATAAACCTATCATGATGCATGATAGTAATTTTTTATATGCTCAAGCTCTTCCAATGTTGAAGAAAATAAAATAGTCAAATGAATATGGACCCAATATGGGACTTGTCAGCAAAGGTAAACTAGACTTCAGCTAGTTCCACCATCAAAAAAATTATGTATATAGCTATACTCTGCACTTAGGATTCAATTACTGAACACATTAATTTAGATCGGGGTCAGCAACCTTTCAGAAGTGGTGTGCCGAGTCTTCATTTATTCACTCTAATTTAAGGTTTCGTTTGCCAGTAATACACTTTAACCTTTTTAGAAAGTCTCTTTCTATAAGTCTGTAATATATAACTAAACTATTGTTGTATGTAGAGTAAATAAGGTTTCAAAATGTTTAAATTAAATTAAAATGCAGAGTCCCCTGGACCAGTGGCCAGGACCCGGGCAGTGTGAGTGCCACTGAAAATCAGCTTGCGTGCCGCCTTTGGCAATCATGCCATAGGTTGCCTACCCCTGATTTAGATTTTGATAAATAGCAGCATTATGATAATTACTTTCATGGGAGATCTGCAGAGATTTGGAACACATGGACCTGGTTGTGTAGATTTTATGACATTTAACATTTAGTAAGAGAAGTTTCTGTAACCTGTGTTTTCACGTCCTCTACTTGTTAGATCCAAATTTGATTATTGGGTTTTGTTTTACTTAAAACATCTGCATATTCATATTCAGCTCTTTAATCGTTAATTATTTTTAAAAATCAAAGGGCAAGTATAGAGCTATTTAATATACTAAAACACTGATTCCATGCATTAATTTCTTCTGTTTGAACGCACTGGCCATCTGCTGTCTGGTACTAAGTGTTCCTGTAGGGTATTCAAATATAGGACAAAACCACAGTGCATTTTCAGGTCTGTAACACCGGCAGTGTCAGCCATGGTTATGAGTGATTGTGAGGGCAACAGATCACAAGGGAGGAGAGAAGAAGTAGAACATGAATAATCCCTCTATGGTAGAGGAATCATCAGATATGTCCAGTACAGTGGTCTAATGGGGAGTTCTTCTGGGGTTATTGTTTTTTTCCATACAGTGCAAGTTACACTTCTGTGTTACTCTGTATTTGCTAACAGGAGGTAGGTCAGTTTTCATGGCTCTGTGGGGCAAAGGATAGTCTTGTGGCTAATATACAGGAATAGGGGGTCAGAAAATCTGAGTTCTGTTCCAGGCCATGGACAGAGCTGCAGCGAGTTATTATAGTGCCTGAACAGAAGAGCTCTGCATTCTGAGAGAGCATGAGTGGACAGAGATGCCACCAATAATTGTTCTGTGTTTTAGGAACACATCCTTGGAGGGTGGAAAGGAAGAGATACAGACAATAGGTGCTCAAGAGATGGATTCCCAGAGGCATGGTGCTTGCCTATATCTCTTCCTTTCTACTGTAGAAACAAGAGTCCACATCCTCATCAACACAAAAGGACTATTTAACACAATATGTATCATAGGGCCTCCTACCTAGAGGCACATGGGGGACCCAAAGGATTTTTCTGAGTCCTTCAAGTAGGAGGTGCTTGTCAGCAGCCTGAGAACTGAGACACTATCATAAACATTCATCTCTATAGGGAAGAAGTCAGATCATTAGGTAAATTTCTCTGTGTACTTTTGTGTTTAGCTTGTTATACAAATAATTGCTAATTGCTTTATTCTTTCTAGTGAAAATCTAGTTTGGTAGTTGAATATTTTGGAGCTTGGAGTCTCTGCTAACTTGTATTAGAGCATCTATTAACTGCAAGGCTTTCAAGTCTGATGTCTGAGTACTTTAATTGTCACTGTAATTGATTTTACCTATGACTTGGCATGGTGATTGCTTTGTAATTTGCTGATAATTAATGGCTGTCCTCTGGTTATCTCTGCTTCGCTAGTCCTGAGGCAGAGATCAAGCACCTGGTTTTTCTTGACTCTGACTTCTCCTATACACCTTCAAAAACTATTTAGATCAAATTTATCAAAGGAGTTGGGGGAAGAAAGACACTGCACATTCAACACATCCTTAACTCTTGAATTTGCAGAAGGACAGGGCTGGCCCTAGGATCCGCAAGGCCCTTTGTGAAGTCATATGTGTGGGGCCTCAGGCAGATTTCTGGACCCTGCTCATCTAGAGAGGACTTTTACTGCTGGCTGGGTAAATAAGCATCACATTTATACGTTCTCAATGGGGATTCACATTTCCCACATTACTTTTCTTGTTCCTTCACTGCCCTCAGATCTGCTTGTGTAGTATCTCCCCATGACTCCAGAAGGCCCTGGTGGACAGCTTAGCAGATTTAGGCTATGTCTACACTACTGCTTATGTCAGCAGAACTTATGTTGCTTAGGGGTGTGAATGAACCACCCCCAGAGTGACATAAGTTAACCTAACATAAGCACAGGTGTAGCGCTATGTCTGCAGGAGAGCTTCTGCTGCCAGCATAGCTTCTGCTGCTTGCGGTGGTGGTTTTATTATGCCGACGGGAGAGCTCTCACCCATCAGCATAGAGTGACTTCATCAGTTGTGCTGCAGCAGTGTAGCTGCCTCGATGCAGCTGTTCTGCTGCAGTGCTGTTTGTGTAGACATGCCCCCCAGTCTGTGCTCTAACTCTCTGAGCAGGAGTCACTCCTCCCTGTGATAAGTGGTTTGTCCCCAGGCAGAAGGAGTCGGGTGCCTTTCACAGGCAGAAACTTTCTGTAATATACTCAGATTGGGAGAAGCATTTACAAACAGAGCTCTGCTACCTGTCCTGAGTGAGCCAAACTGGAATCATGGTAGGTGAGGGGGCTATCCACATCCATCTGAGCGCACAGCTGTGCCTGTCTGTCTGGGGGAATGAGGACAGGAGAAAATCAGAACACTTTTGAACCAGCCAGATGGCGAAGACTGGTTCCATCTCTACCTCTTATCTGACCCAAGAGATGATCTTCTAGAGTGCATGGCCTTCCAAGTGTGTGGCCCTTGTTAGCTACACGCTCTACACTTGCCTAAGTCCTGGGTCAAAGTTAAGGAACATTGACTAATTTCTTCTTGTGTATAGAAAGGTGCAATCAAATTCTTAGAATACAAGGACCTTAATTAAGGTTATGATCACGTTGAGGCACAGAGGTCTATTCAGTAATTTACTTTCAGAAATGGGAAGAGTTGTGCAGTTGGCAAAAGATTTTGAGTGGTGATCACTGTGACAGAGTGACTTCATCTCACAAGACTTTTTTCTTCTATCATATACTCATTATAACTGGTGTCTCTTGGTCTAAGATGACAGTCCAGTGAAGTCGTTGCAGGTCTTCATCACCATCATGAATATTTATTAGTTTATAGTGTTATAATATAGATGCACTTCAAAGGAAAAGACCTGGGTTATATATGAATAACAACTTAGGCAAAGGCATCTCTTGGAGATTCTGGTCCCACAGCCCAAGATTCTTGATGAGACAGTCTATTTCCAAGTGGCCCAGAAAGCAAGGGTGAGAGGTTGGAGCAGGAAAAATGAGGGCTCCTGAGAACTATAAATACCCCAAGGGAGGAGCTAGCACTTCCTATGCTTCCGCAAGAAACTTACATATGTCACCAGATGCCACAATTTCAGATTTTCTTCCTTCCTCACTGTAATTCATTCTGGGGCTGGGGCAGAAGTGCTCTATAGCATCTTACTCTTTGTCCTATTTCCTTTCTGCAATTTCAAGTCAGGTAGAATGGGCAGTAGAGGTGCCTGTGGCTGCAGTTGTCAAATAAGCAAATGACCTGAGAGAGACCCTATCCACTTGGAATGGATAGGGTCTCTCCATTGGAATGGATAGGGTCTCTCCACTGGATACAGAGTGGAATACTGGAATAGTTACTGGACTGGACTGGCTTAATCTAAATCAGAGCACTTGCCAGTTTTATTAAGATAAAAATGAGAGATACCATTGGAATGTTCATACAGTAGTATGTGCAGTAGATTTTCTTCCTGTCTTTCTTTTGGCAGAATGGACTGGATGCCTAATAGTAACTTAAACAGTATGTGTGAATGGCTTCCAGCATTCCACCACATTGAATATGCAATTGGATTTTGCACTTTGCAACTTGGCTTGTATGCTGTTCTTTCTCTCCCTCTTTTGCTCTCTCAAGCATAGAGAGGCATAGGCAAGCATAGTGCAGGTGCCTTTGGATTTATTTGGAAACAATCCCAAATGTTTTTTGTCAGCTTGGCAGAGTGAGGCCTTGAAAATAAAATCCCACCAGAGAGTCAGACATTGGAAAAAACAAGAAATCACCAGGAAAAATATTTATTGTTCAGTTAAAGCCTTTGATCTGACTTATTCTAAATATGACCCCCACATTAGGTCTTAGGCACTGACTAAACACAAATAAGAACACAGATGGGTTTTTATTCCTAAACTATTTGGGGGAGGGGGAGAAGAAACAATTCTGTAGCACAAATATTTACCAAGTACAGACATCATTTACAACCCCCTTCCCCCAAAAAAGATAACAGAACTTTAAATATGTACTTCCACAATAATGTTTTGGTGTGTATTTTCCCAAGCAGCCTCTACTTAAAGCAAAATTCTAAATCAAAGACATTTTGGCATAAGTAACCTATTCTTTCCGTGATGATTTAGAAGCATAGTCTGAACCACACAATTTATCTACCATGTGCAGAAGGTGGTGTGAAAGCCAGCATCTTGATCAACACAAGGCACTAGGGTGACCAGATAGCAAATGTGAAAAATTGGAACAGGGAGTAGGGGGTGATAGGAGCCTATATAAGAAAAAGACCCCAAAATTGGGACTGTCCCTATAAATTCAGGACATCTGGTCACCCTACAAGACACTGAACTGAGGACCTCCAGGGGTAAAGGGATGAGCTGCTACAGCTTGACTGAAACAGCCAAAACTCTCTAGGTGGGGCTGTTACAGACTCATACTCTGTGGATTGGGCTCAGTGGGAGGAGCTGGGACATACTCAACAGTGCGTTACAAAGGCATTAAAGCAGTTGCCTCATCCTCATGTGGGCGTGGTTGTGCATGTGTTTGAACTGATCACCAACCTGGAGTGTAAGCTGAGGATGTTGACCGCAACTTCTTTTTAAGTAGGCATATTTGACTTAGTAGATCACCAAGGGATTGATTCATTCAATGGGGTTACTCATAGAGTAAGACACCAATCTGTGTAGGAAAGACTGGCAGAACTGGGCCTTAAACCAGATTTAGAGCTTCTCTTAGAATTGTCTGAGGTAGTCAAAAAATAGTGTGTGTGTGGGGGGGGAAGAACCAATAGACATATAATCAATCTCATTTTCAGTTCCTTTGCACTTTCATATCTAAGAGAACTTCAAAAAGTCTTTGAGGAAGTCCCTCACAGGAGGTTTTTAGAGTAATTCAATTCTAGTAGGATAGGAGGAAACGTTCTGTTGTAAATTAGAAATGGGATAAGAGAGTCAAGATAAAGAAAAAGGAAGTAATTTACCTTATGGTAAATGGAGTCCTTCAATATGTGTGGTCCCTATTTGGATTTCATGCCTGTGCCTCATGTACCTGAGTCCAATGAATTCTTGTAAGCAGTGTCTATTGATACATGCTTATGCCTCTGCTTTCCTTGTGCTCCGTACCAAGGTTATAAGAGGTGAAGCAGACTGATTGCCTCTCCAGTTCCTTCTTTACCATGAATACAGTCGTGATCCAAATCAGAGGGGAAGGAGGGTGGATAATGGAATACATATGGGGAGCGCACATCTCAAAGAACTCCAGTTACAACAAGGTAAGTAACTTTCCTTTTCTTCAAGTGCTGTTCCCTATGTGTATTCCATAGTGAGTGCTTGACAAGTGATACTGAGAGAGTAGGAGGATATGAGGAAGCAGGTATGATAACTGCTTATTGGAACCATTGCCCCAAAGGGTGTGCCAGTAGAGGAGTTCTCATGAATGGAACTCCATCTAGCTGCCCTGTAAATGTCAAACAAGGCTACCTTTTCAAGTGATGCCACTGTAGCCCCTTGTGCCCTTGTAGAGAACCCTTACTCTGTGCAGGGGGTAGGATATAGCAGATATCCACCGAGAAGACACATCAGAACAAATCTAAGGTCAAGTTATTGCAATGAACAGTCTAGATGACTTTCTGATCTGTTTCATTCTCTGCAGGTAGAATGATAATGCTTATTGCAGGTCATCTGTCCATTGGAACACAAGCCCTCTCCCTGACTGAGTCTAAGGTTGCTCCTATAAATTCTGTATTCTGCAGGATAGACTTTTCCAAATTCACACAGACTCTTTAGGATGATAGAAGCTGAAGCAGCAAAGAGGTTGATGCAAGGGCTTCTAGATGTGTCCTGCCAATGAGAAGTCAGTCATCTAAATACAGGAAGACAATGTAGCTGCTTCATCTGAACTATGCTGCTACTACTAGAAACACTTGGGAGAAGATCTTGGGTGAGGTAGCTAAACCAAATGGAAGCACCCTTTGATAGTGGTCAAGATCCACCATAAACCTGAGGAATATTTTGTGGAAGGAGTGAATGTCTACATGAAAGTATGCATCTTTCATATTAAGAGCTGTGAACCATGTGTTCTTTTCCATGGATGGTATTATCAAAACCAGTGTAACCATATGGAATTTGTGACTAAAAACGCCAAGCTGATACAGATCAAGAATGGGTCTCTACCTTCCCTTTTTTTTTTTTGAGAACTGGGAAATACTTGAAATTTAACCTGACTGGTTTTCTTCGTATTCACAGTTCTTGGTCTTTCGACCTGGGTAGTATTGCTGGTGATGATGACATTGGTGTGGAGTCTGATACTAATGGAGCTCTGCTCTTGTTAGCCTTTTAATCATGTCCTGGGGACTTAGGACAATCTGTCTTTGGGAGCTGGATGCAAAGGCCTGTCTGACTTGGACAGGGTTGGATCCGTCCTCTTTAGAGTTGCAGCCGTGTTAGTTTGTATCCGCAAAAAGAACAGGAGTACTTGTGGCATCTTAGAGACTAACAAATTTATTTCAGTATAAGCTATCCAAAGAAGTGAGCTGTAGCCCACAAAAGCTTATGCTGAAATAAATTTGTTAGTCTCTAAGGTGCCACAAGTACTTCTGTTCTTTTTGTCCTCTTTAGAGTGGACTTAGAGGGGGATCTCCTGTTGCGAGCACCAGTGATTTCCCTACACCCCCCCTGAATTTTCCCAACACCCCCCCAGTTTTGTGAGCTAGTTACATACCCATTTAGTGACTGTTTGGAAATCTGAATTTAAACTGAAACATTAATACACACTTTAAAAGTTTATACACTTTCAGATACACATGATAAAATATGTGTATCTGAAAAAGTATAATAGATTTGAAAAGTATGAACATAGACTAGCTTCTTTGCTTCCTTATACAGCTGTTTTTTATGATGTCAGTGCATTCATTTCGGTGATGTTGGCCAACCAAATAATTTCAAATGATGATTTGTAAGCAAAGTCTAAATGAGCTCTCCCTGACAGCTAGTGATGAGCTGGGGGCTAAGGCTTCAGGGCCAGATTATATTTACATTCACACCTAATCTACCTAGGTATCCAGCAAACAGAGCTGTGTTGTCCAAGTGATAGATTTTGGCTGAGGTTGGGTTACAAACCACTTGAATGTAGGGGGAAGAGGGGATGAAATGTTGTTCTTATTGTATGAGTAAAGGGCAGTAGAACTGTACTTAGCCTGTGATGATTTGAAGGCATCAAGAGAGAGGGTGGGGACCTGTCCCTCTCCACTGTTTAAAGACAGAGCTGATTAGGCTCAATAGATAGACTTTTGTTCTGTTAAGTGACCACTGCAGCTGAAATCACTGACAATCAGGTCTAAGTGCTTAGTCCTGTTGTGGGGACAGTGTTCCTGTGGGTACAGTGTTTTTATGTAAGGGCTTGGCTACACTTGCAAGTTGCAGTGCTGGTAGAGGCTTTCCAGCGCTGCAATTAGTAACCGTCCACACCTGCAAGGCACATCCAGCGCTGCAACTCCCTGGCTGCAGCGCTGGCGCTGTACACCTGCCCAGGTTGGGGTGTAGCGAGTGCAGCGCTGGTGATCCAGCGCTGCTCATCAAGTGTGGACACACACCAGCGCTTTTATTGGCCTCCAGGGAATAAGGAGATATCCCAGAAAGCTTTTAACTAAATTACTCTTTGTTTTGTTATGCAGCCTCTCTTTGTTTTGTTGTGAACTCCGATCAGAGCTCCGTTGAACTGCTTATCTAAAAAACAAACACTGATCACAGCAAACAGGAGCTATCTGTACCTGGCTGTGAACAATCAAATGAGAGGCAGGGAGTGAATGTTTGCTTGACAGAGAAACAGCGTTGGAGGCAGGCTGTTTGCAATTAAGACCAAGGGTTCGTGAACATTTTGTGATTTTTCAATCCAGGAAGCTAAACTGTTGGCTCCAAAAATCCACTCTCTCTCTCTTCCCCACTCCCTGTCACAGTACACCACAGGGAGTGAATGAAACAGCGGGGAGTCCGTGTTGGAGGCAGGCTGTTTGCAATTAAGAGTTAAGACTAAGGGCTCGCGAACATTTTGTGATTTTTCAATCCAGGAAACTAACACACAGTGTTGGCTCCAAAAATCCACTCTCTCTCTCTTCCCCGCTCCCTGTCACAGTACACCACCCTCCACCCCCCTCTTTTGAAAAGCACATTGTTGCCAGTTGAATGCTGGGATAGCTGCCCATAATGCAGCACTCCCAACAGTGCTGCAAATGTTGCAAATGTGGCCACACACCAGCGCTGGTAGCTGTGAGTGTGGCCACACACCAGCGCTGCTCCTACACAGCTGGATGACCAGCGCTTCAAACTACCAGCGCTGCAAACCGTAAGTGTAGCTAAGCCCTAAGAGACAGCCCAGACTGCACTAGCAGCGAGGTTCCCGCACTGAGAGCTCAGCTGAAATCACTGAGAGCTGGTGGAACCTCAAGAGACCAACTCGCAGAGATCACAGTGGTAGGTGACAGCAGAAGGTGACTGTGCAGGGCCATTGGCAACAGAGCGGTGGAGTGAACGGTGGCACAACGAACAGCCATGGCCAGAGCGAACTGTGCCTTTTTTACCCCCACCTGGGAGGTGTACTCACGTGAAAGTGAAGTCTGAGTCTCCACTGACCAAGGACAACACCGGTGAGTGGAGTGCGGTGGAGGGAAAAGTGAGGGGCACGTTAAATAACCATTTGTTTGTTGGACTATATTTTAGTCACTTTGCTCCAGAATGCTAGATTTGTGACTGGGAATGGAAACTTATATAAATGTTTCCCATTGGCCATTATCTTTGAAAAATCATGGTGATCGGGGGAGGTCCCGGATGACTGGAAAAAAGCTAATGTAGTGCCCATCTTTAAAAAAGGGAAAAAGGAAGATCCAGGGAACTACAGGCCAGTCAGTCTCACCTCAGTCCCTGGAAAAATCATGGAACAGGTCCTCAAGGAATCAATCCTGAACCACTTAAAGGAGGGGAAAGTGATCAGGAACAGTCAGCATGGATTCACCAAGGGCAAGTCATGCCTGACTAACCTAATTGCCTTCTATGATGAGATAACCAGCTCTGTGGATGAGGGGAAAGCAGTGGATGTGCTATTTCTGGACTTTAGCAAAGCTTTTGATACAGTTTCCCACAGTATTCTTACCAGCAAGTTAAAGAAGTATGGGCTGGATGAATGGACGGTAAGGTGGATAGAAAACTGGCTAGATGGTCGGGCTCAACGGGTAGTGATCAATGGTTCCATGTCTAGTTGGCAGCCGGTATCAAGTGGAGTGCCCCAAGGGTCGGTGCTGGGGCCGGTTTTGTTCAATATCTTCATTAACGATCTGGAGGATGGTGTGGACTGCACCCTTAGCAAGTTTGCAGATGACACTAAACTGGGAGGAGTGGTTGATACGCTGGAGGGTAGGGATAGGATACAGAGGGACCTAGACAAATTAGAGGATTGGGCCAAAAGAAATATGATGAGATTCAACAAGGACAAGTGCAGAGTCCTGCACTTAGGACGGAAGAATTCCATGCACTGCTACAGACTAGGGACTGAATGGCTGGGCAGCAGTTCTTCAGAAAAGGACTTAGGGGTTACGGTGGACAAAAAGCTGAATATGAGTCAACAATGTGCCCTTGTTGCCAAGAAGGCTAATGGCATTTTGGGTTGTATAAGTAGGGGCATTTCCAGCAGATCGAGGGATGTGATCATTCCCCTCTATTCAGCACTGGTGAGGCCTCATTTGGAGCACTGTGTCCAGTTTTGGGCCCCACACTACAAGAAGGATGTGGATAAATTGGAGAGAGTCCAGTGGAGGGCAACAAAAATGATTAGGGGGCTGGAGCACATGACTTATGAGGAGAGGCTGAGGGAACTGAGATTGTTTAGCCTGCAGAAGAAAAGAATGAGGGGGGATTTGATAGCTGCTTTCAACTATCTGAAAGGGGGTTCCAAAGAGGATGGATCTAGACTGTTCTCAGTGGTAGAAGATGACAGAACAAGGAGTAATGGTCTCAAGTTGCAGAGAGGGAGGTTTAGGTTGGACATTAGGAAAAACTTTTTCACTAGTAGGGTGGTGAAGAACTGGAATGGGTTACCTAGGGAGGTGGTGGAATCTCCTTCCTTAGAGGTTTTTAAGGTCAGGCTTGACAAAGCCCTGGCTGGGATGATTTAGTTGGGTTTGGTCCTGCTTTGAGCAGGGGGTTGGACTAGATGACCTCCTGAGGTCCCTTCCAACCCTGAGATTCTATGATTCTATGAAGATTTTTAAAATGCAGTATTTGCCAAGGTTGTTATCTCACATTGTTGCTATCTTGGGAGGTCATTATGTTGGGGAGTTTCTGTACTAAACATTTTTATTATAATTAATTTTTACATAAGAATGGTCATACTGGGTCAGACCAATGGTCCATATAGCCCAGTACCCTGTCTTACAACAGTGGTCAAGGCCAGGTGCTTCAGAGGGAATGAACAGCACAGGTAGTCATCAAGTGATCCATCCCCTGTTGCCCATTCCCAGCTTCTGGCAAACAGGCTAGGGACACTCAGAGCATGGTGTTGCATCCCTCTCATCCTGGCTAATAGCCACAGATAGACCTGTTCTCCAGGAATTTATCTAGTTCTTTTTAAAATCCTGTTATAGTTTTGGTCTTCACAGCATCCCCTGGCAAAGAGTCCCTGGGTTGACTTTATATTGTGTGAAGAAATACTTCCTTTTGTTTTTTTAAATCTGCTGCCTATTAATTTCATTGGGTGACTGCTAGTTCTTGTGTTGTGTGAAGGATTAAATAAAATTTCCTTATTCACTTTCTTTGCACCAGTCAAGATTTTGTAGACCTCTATCATATCCCCATTAGTCATCTCTTTTCTAAGCTGAAAATTCCCAGTTACTTTAATCTCTCCTCCTGTTTCATACCCCTCATCATTTTAGTTGCCCATCTCTGTACCTTTTCCAATTCCAATATATATATTTTTAGGATGGGTGACCAGATCTACACACACTATTCAAGGTGTGCATGTACCATGGATTTATATAGAGGCAATATGATATTTTCTGTCTTATTATCTATCCCTTTCTTAATGATTCCCAACATTGTTTGCTTTTGTGACTGATGCTGCACATGGAGTGGATGTTTTCAGAGAACTATCCACAATGACTCCAAGATCTCTTCCTTGAGTGTTAACAGCTAATTCAGATGCCATCATTTTGTATGTATAGTTGAGATTGCTTTCCAATGTGCATTACTTTGCATTTATCAACATTGAATTTAATTTGCCATTTTGTTGCCCAGTCACCCAGTTTTGTGAGATCCCTTTGTAGCTCTTCGCAGTTTGCCTGGGACTTAACTATCTTGAATAGTTTTGTATCACCTGCAAATTTTGCCACCTCACTGTTTACCCATTTTTCCAGATGAATATGTTGAATAGGACTGGTCCCAGTACTGACCCCTCAAGGATACCACTATTTATCTCTCTCCGTTCTGAAAACTGATAATTTATTCCTACTCTTTGTTTCCCGTCTTTTAACCAGTTACTGATCCATGAGAGGACCTTCCCTCTTACCCCATGATGGCTTACTTTTCAAAAGTCAATTTAAATTAAATACATTTTTTAAAAATTATATATTTTTTTAGAAATCTAGATCTGTTATGTGTTTTGGTGTAACTTGCAATTTCCTTATGTTAAATTTGCATTATCATAGTATGGAGAGGAAAGGTGGAGGAAATATGGCTTTTGAAGCTTTTTTTTTTTGTTTCAGTTACAGACATGACAGACACAAAAACAGTCAGGTTCTCCTCAAAACCTCAAGAACTGATGCTCTAGACTCTTGCTCTAGATCACTCATATGGAATGTCATCTGGCTAGTCTTGGTAGGTCCATCTGTCTCATGGGTGTGGTGGGTGGTGTCTCATTTCATTCTTCTTCTGTGATGTTCTGAAAAATCAAAGAAAAGATGAAAGAGATGAAAGAAGAAGAGATAGAAGGGAAAAGAACACAGGAAAAGCAAGAAGAAATATTTTTAGAGAAGGGGGGTTCTTGCTGATTCAGTGATGATTCTATATGATCAGTGATAATATCCTTGTCAGTGTTCCCAGGTCTAGATCTTCAAGGTGTGAATCCCTGATTGTTTTAGATTTTCTCTAGATCTAAAAGGCTCAAGCAAAAAAAGGCAAAAAGGCATAATATGGTGTTGTTTTAATATGGTCTTGATGAATTTTTCTGTCAGATGTCATTTCCATTCCATCAGAATATTTTTAATTTCTAAAGCAGAGTATTTCTAATAATCAGAGATACACATACAATTTACAAGGATCATGGCCATTAATAAATAAATTCACCAAATTCTACAAATACCCAATTCAAATTCAATTTTAATCCAATATTATATATATATATTATATATTATATTATATTATATTATATTATATTATATTATATTATATATTATATTAAGTAAAAGATGAAGTAAAGAAGTATATAGTTGGTCTCATCTATGGTCTCTCTCATCTAAAAGACAAAGACATTCCTCACTGTTGTGAAATGGTTTGTCATCTGTAAATCTTTCTTTCTTGAATGAGCTAGAATATTTATTAGAAGAATGATTATCTGAACTTTTTCTTTCTCTTTGTGAAGTGACCACATCCAGATGCACAGCCCACCTAAAAGGATCATCAAGAGAAAGAGAGAAAAGAGAAAAAAAAAAACAAAACTTTGTGTTGATTTCATTGGGGTAAATTATCTTCATGTTCAGCAGTAGGAAAGACTGTTTATGTTTTTCAAAGTATAGTTAATAATCTAAATTAATTGTGAAAAAAGGAATTATATTATATATATAAAAGTTGTCTTCTCTTCTTCTTTCAGGAACTGGGGGGGGGGCCCAGATGATGATGATGATGATTACGTTCTGGTTCTGTTCTCAAGCAGTAGTGCCCCCGTAATAGATCACTAGACCTTATTATTTGAACAAAAAAAATTTCAGGTGAGTTCATAGTGTTTCCCATGTTTACTTTGGTTGAACAGCATTTAAAGTAAAATTCTAGACACCATAAATGACTGCTTTTTGGAGCAGCTAGTCCTGGAACCCACAAGGGGATTTAGTCCTAAATGGAGCTTAGGAGTTGGTTCAAGAGGTGACTATAGCTGCACCACTTGGTAATAGTGACCATCATGTAATTAAATTTAACATCTTTGTGGGGGGATAATACAACCGCCCTCCCCACACCACAGTAACATTTAATTTAAAAAAGGGGAACTATACAGGAATGAGCACGCTTGTTAGAGGAAAATTAAAAGGAGTTGTCACAAGAGTTAAATGCCTCTAAGTAGCCTGGGGACTATTTAAAAATGCCATGAGAGAGGCTCAGACTAAATGTATACTGCAAATCAGAACAGACAATAATGGGACCCAAAGAATGCCACCATGGCTAAACAGCAGAATAATGGAGGCAAAAAGGCATCCTTTAAAATTTAGAAGTCATATTCTAGTGAGGATAATAGGAAGTTGCACAAACTCTGGCAGGTTAAGTATAAAAAGCATAATAAGGCATGCCAAGAAAGCATTTGAGAAGCAACTTGCTGAAGACAAAAAAACTAACAGTGAGAATTTTAAAAGATGTACATCAGAAGCAGGAAGTCTGCCAAAGAAGCAGTTGGGTCACTAGGCACCCAAGTTGTTAAAGGAGCACTTGAGGAAGACAAGGCCATTGCAGAGAAACTGAATGAATTCTTTGTATTAGTCTTCATTGCAGAGGATGTGGGACAGATACTCACATCAGACCTATCTTTTTGGGTGACAGATATGAAGTACTGTCCCACATTGATGTGTCATTATAAGAGGTTTCAGAACAAATTAATAAATTAAATAGTAATAAGTGACCAGAACCACATGGCGTTCACCCGAGAGTCCTGAAGGAACTTAAATATGAAATTGCAGAACTACTAACTGTAGTATGTAATCTAGCTCTGAAACAAACCTCTGTACCAGATGACTGGAAGGTAACTAATGCAATGCTGATTTTTAAAAAAGACTCCAGAGGCAATCCTTGCAATTACAAGTTGGTGAGTCTAACTTCAGTAACAAGCAAATTGGTAAAAACTAGATTAGAATACAGAATAATCAGACACATAAAATGTATTAAAGGATTCTTCAGCTTGGTTGCACCCATAATGGCACTCCTGCAAAAGGGAGCCTGGTTCACCTGGTCCATGGAGGCTCAGTCAGCTTTTGATTGACAGAAGAGGACATTCATCTCAGCACCTGTCCTGATGTATCCAGATCTTACTAAACCATTTTCAGTTAAGGCCAACACTTGGAACTTTGCCATAGGTACAGCCAACTCTGTCCCATGTCTTTTATTCTTGGAAGCTAACCAGCAGGAAAAATATTGTGATATTTGGGACAAAGAGCTACTGGCTATTTAGGTGGCTTTTGAGGATCCTGGTTCCTATCCAAGTCCTGATGGACCACAAGAACCTGGAGTGTATATATGGACTGCTAGACACCTTAACCAATGCCAGATCCACTCATCTCTCGTTTTTGCTTGCTTTGACTTTCTTGTAGCCACTCACCTGGGTCAAGAAATGGGAAGGCAGATGTCCTATCCCACAAAGATGAATATCTCAAACCTGGAGAAAAGCCCTGTGCCATCATGCTCAATATATCCAGCTTTGTCAACAGGATGATTGACAGAAGGCTGACATCCTCCATCTGCTTTCTTCCTGCTCCTTGATGATCTGTTCATAACTCAGATGCACCAGACCCTGAACAATGCGGGTACCTGACTTGATTCTAAGTTCCAAGTACAAAATGACCTCCTCTATCAGAAGGGTTGTATTTATGTGCTGGAAAGACAACCTAGGCTTCAGATATTGAAACTATGCCATGATTTGCTGCTTGTGGACTATTTTGGCCTGGCTGGTCTCTGGGAGCTTCTGGTGGCCAGTCCTATGAGTTTACATCAAGAATTATATAAAGTCCTGTGACTTCTGATCCCATACCAAGAACCCATAATCAAGACCCCCAGGTTTCCTCTAGCCTCTACCCATGCCTCTGCAGCCTTGTCTATTATATTAATGGACATTATTGTAGAATTGCCATGCTCCCAGGGACACTTGGTAATTCTGGTTGTCATCAACCTCCTAACAAATATGGCATACTTCATCCCATGCAGTATTGTTCCTACTGCACAGGAGATGGCTTGGCTCTTCACAGAAAATGTCCTCTGCTACCACATGTTACCAAGGGGCACTCTATTGAACAGGGGTTTCCAGTTCATCTCCCAGATGAATTTCTCAGACTCCTTGGGATCAAGTCCCTCACTTTGTCTTCCTATCAGATAAAGATTAATGGGCAAACAGAGACGATCAATCAAACATTGGAGCAGTACCTTTGCTGCTTTTTGAATTATCACCAGGCACTACTGGCTTCATCTGCTGTGCTATGCCAAATTTGCATATAACAATTAAATCCATGCCTTGATCCAACATAGCCCATTCTTTTGGAAACTATGATTTTCATCCCCACATCCACCCAGACTTGCTCATTAATTTTCCAGTATTGGCCAGCATGGATTCAGCCTACACCGAGAACCCATAACCAAAGCGTTGTGTTCTTTAATGTTCTGATGATGAAGTCTAAAGCCAGTGTACGAGAAAGATGATTCTTTACTCAAGTAAAACACTGTGCCTGTTACAGCATGTCTAATTAGAAGGGAGGGCTGCTAAAAACAAAACTGAAACCTCTCAAGGTAAATGTATCAACTTCTTAGAGCTACTAAGGTGAGAAAGAGCTGAGTCACATGATCCTAGCATCTTCCCTTCTCAAGGAATGACAGTCAGTAATGACATAAACCACAATAAACAGCCAGTAACAGTACAGAGAAGCTCCGCCAACTAACAGTTTTCAATAAGTCTTTTCAGTGCCCTACAACATCTTGCAGATCTGTGAGACATAACATTAGTATCTGCATTGTTTTGTTTCTTCCGTATCCTCCTCCTGTTCAGACATAGAATTGAACACTGTCTCCTTGTCCTCCTTTTCTTCTGTGATGCACTGAAATGCTCCTATTCTCTCTGTAAATCTGACCTTTATTAGTAACAACTTCATGTGACTTAGGAGCTACCTCATAAGAGGCCACTGCTATTTGCATCCATGTTTTACCTTCACATAAACATATCCTCTCATGTGTAGCAAAGGCTCTAGTTCCCATGACCCCTTATCATAATAATGTTTCTGTTTCTATTTGTTATTTACCCTTTAAATCAGTGGCTTTCAACCTTTCCAGATTACTGTGCCCCTTTCAGGAGTCTGATTTGTCTTTTGTACCCCCAAGTTACACCTCACTTAAAAACTACTTGCTTACAAAATCTGACATAAATATACAAAAACGTCACAGCACACTACTGCTGAAAAATGGCTTACTTTCTCATTTTTACCATAAAATTATAAAATAAATCAACTGGAATATAAATATTGTACTTACATTTCAGTGTATAATACAGTGGTGGACAACCTACGGCTCATCAGGTTAAGCTGATTGCGGGGCGCAGGTTGCCCACCACTGGTATAGTACATAGAGCAGTAGAAACAAGTCCTTGTATGAAATTTTAGTTTGTACAGTACTGACTTGGCCAGTGCTTTTTATGTAGTCTGTTGTAAAACTAGGCAAATATCTAGATGAGCTGATGGCATCCCCAGGAGACCTACCCCTGGTTGAGAACCACTGCTTTAAGTATTCTCATCTTTATTATATTTATCATCAGTTGCTACAAAATTAGATAATCTTGTTTTGAGCTTCCTGTTAAATATAATCTCCACTGGTGAAAATCCATGTTTCAAATGAGCTGTCCTATAATTTAGTTACTCCAGATAAGGGTCTATGTTAGACTCCTATGCCGTATTTAGTAGTCTTTTTATTATCTTAACATCATTTTCCACAAGTCCATTAGACTGTGGATATCTTAGACTAAATGCAATATGCTTAAACTCATATTCTCTTGCAAAACATTGAAACTCATAACCATCAAATTGTGGTCTGTTGTCTGATATGACCACATCTGGTATGCCATGCCTGGTGAAGACAGATTTGATACTCACAATAACGTTTTGTAGTAGTGTTCTGAAGTCTTGTTATTTCTGGAAAGTGAGAATAATAATTCAGAACTAATATATAATTCTTACCATCAAAAGTAAACCGATCCATGCCTACTTTGGACCAGAGTGATAAAATTTCTTCATTTACCATAATAAGCCATTTTGTTTGGAGATCTCTGTATTTTTGGCATGTTTCACAAGTCTTAATAGGTTTTTTTATAACTGTATTAATTTGTGGCCAGTACAGAATATTTCTAGCCCTTCTTTTGCATTTTTCAGTACCCATGTACCCTATGTAATATATCATGATGTACCATTTTGGGAACTACAAGTCTGGTGCCCCCAAACAAGATCCCCTCCATTACTAACAACGCTCCTTCAAACTGGTGATGAGGAATGGGGGTATACTTTATAGGCGAACCCTGCATTAATTACTTGTATCACTTTTTGTAAAATTTCATCTTGTGCTGTGGTGTCAGCAATTACAGTCCACATTTTATCTGAAACTGGGACACATTTTCTTTAACAGGTTCACATTCAGTGTCTGACTGGGCTTGATTCTATTACTATTCTATCATAAGCTCTAGACAGACTAGCCACCACCACTAAATTTTTCCTAGGTTTTTTATTCTAATTTTACACCATACAGCTGCAACTGAAAGAATAATCTGTAATCTAGGAGGAGTGTCAGCTAATCCTTTTTTTTTTTTTTGCTATTGGTACCAGTGGCTTATGATCTATTTCTGCTAACACTGGTTAGGAGAAACTTGGAACTTCTTGCATCCATGCACCAGAATCAAAGCCTCTTATTAAACTTGTGCATACTGACATTCAGTTTTAGTTAAAACTCTGGAAGCACATACTACAGGCCTCCAGTGCTCATATTTTTGAAGAAATGATGCCCCACTGCCCTTTTTAGAGGCATCTGTTGACATTTGGTCTGATTTTTGCTGTCATAACATTTAAATGCTGGAGTCCCTTGTATTAACTATTTTAGTTTCTCAAACTCCTTCTTGTGATGTGCCGCCCTTGTCCATTGATTATTTTCCCCACAAAGTTTATCATGCCCATGAACATTTGTACAACTTTATTTGTGGGAGATGGCATATTGTACCTTCTTGTACATTGCTGTGATCTATCTGTACCCCTTGCACTGTTAATTTTTCATCAAAATGTTATTTCTCTAACTTTGAATTTACACTTGTGTTTGTGTAATTTTAATTCCCTCAGTGAGCCCTTTCCAGAGCTATCTGTAGTCTCTGGTCATGTTCCTCCCTTGTATATCCCCATATTTAAATATCATCAATATATATTTTGATTTAATGCCTTCAATGCTATCAAATATGTGTTGTACAATTCTTTGAAACACTTCTTGTGGTGAACTCAATCCAAAAGGCAATCTGTGAAAGTAGAATCTCACATATGGTGTGTTAAACATGCACAAACATGTGCTAGTTTTCTCTAGTGGAACCTGCAAACACCCAGCTGATGCATCTAACATCTAGTCTGTACCATTTCTGAAAAAATGTCCTCCCTTGTGGGAAAATGTTCCCTTTTGATATATTTATTGAGTTCCTTTAGGTCTACGCATGGGAGAAAGGACCCACTTTGTGAGTTCCTCCACTCTCTCAATAATGCCTCTAGCAACCAAATTATCTAATTCCTCTTTAAGGTTTTTTTTCTTAGAACCAGAGACACATTTCTAGGAGCATGTATCATGGGACTATTGGTCTCTGACAGCTCAATTTTATACTCTGTGATCAGTTTCCCAAGCCCCTCAAAGACATCCTAAAATTTATCTTTAATTTTTATTTGCCCCTGGCTCTGTACAGCATATACTCTTAGAACAAGACCTAATGCCTGACACATCTTTAACCCTACAATAGATACATATATCCTTGGAACTATCACAAAATTAATCTTTTCACTGTAATTTTTTACCTTTACTTCCAGCTCACATTCACCAACAGTAGGAATTAGCTCCCCACTGTAAACTCTAAGTTTAATCTGCTTGCTGTGAGTGGGTTTTTTCCCAAGGCCTTGCGCACACTACACAGTTTTGCCAACAAAAGTCAGTTTTCATTGACAAAATAGTGGAGGTGTACACACAACCGATTTAATTCTCCTGCTATGCCGACATAATAAAACCACCTCGATGAGTGGCATAGAGCTTTTTGTGACAAAGTTAGAGTGATGCAATGTCAATGTAAACAGTGTGCTTGCTTATATTGCCCTAAATGACCTCGAGGAGGTTTCCCACAATGCGCATCATAATTGCTCTGGTAAGCAGTTTTTACTCTACTGTCCTGCTGCCAGGTTCACAGGCATGCACCCCTCCCCCTTTAAAGCACTGGGAAATTTTGAAATTCCACTTCCTGTTTGCTCAGCCTGGACAGCTCATATCACATCTTCCCAGCTGACCATGCTGGCCTGTGCTCCCGCCTGGAGTACACTGCAGTTGCTGGATCTGGTGAGTTTATGGAGAGAGAGGGCTCAAATCCAGCCGTAGGAACTTTGACACCTACGATTGCTCATGGCATGGGTGAGAAGGGGCAAGAAAGAGACACACAGCAGTGCCGAGTTAAGATCAAGGAGCTGAGGCAGGCGTACCAGAAGGCAAAGGAGGCCAACCACCACTCTGGTGCTGCGCCAAAAACATGCCACTTTTACAAGGATGCCATCTTCAGCAGCAACCCCACCTCCACTGCCAAGAGCCCCATGGAGACAGAGACCAGTGATGTCAACACTGAGGATGAAGTGGTGGATGAGGTGGTTGAGGTGGAGGAGGCTGTGGGGCAGGTGACAGATGCGTCTGGTGGCATGGCAAGTCAGGACCTCTTTTTGACTCCGGAGGGCTCCCAGCAGTCTGGCTCTGGGTACCTAAAGCAGAAGAGGGGAGGTCTGGTATGTACTCCTTTTGCTTTGATACTGCACGGGTACGTGAGATAGAGGTGTCCTTTATTTTGTTACATGGTGCACGTGAGAGAAGGGATTGAAATTAACAACACCAGGTACTGTTTGCATCTGCTTCTCATTCCCCTGTGCTACTAGGCACTGGGGGCCCTGTGGAAAAATGTGTTAATGCACACCAAGATCTCCCAGGAATCCTCCATAGAGATCTCTAGGAAACTTTCCTGCAGATACTCTGCAATCCTCTGCTGAAGTTTCCTTGGCAGAGCTGCTTTGATTTCTCCCCTCACCTCCCCACCACCACTGTAGGAAACTTTGCTTTTCCAATCGGCAATTACTTCTGCAGCAACCAAAGCAGCACACAGTCAAGCAGCATAGGGACCCAGTCTGAAGCCACACACATGCAAGAGATGCACCCTTGCATCTTTGGATACCCTCAGTAGTGTGAGTTCAGCTTCGATCACTCCCGCCTCTGCAAAACTGTGCCAACATTTGGAATAGTATCCCTAGGCACTTGTACTGATCTCCTTCTTAAATGACCCAGACCCTTTGTCCCATCTCCCCCCACCCACCCCCAGCTGAACTCACCATGTTACGTGCTCTGGTTGTGCTGCGTGCTTGGCAAGGGAAAGTGAGAAAGAGTTGTATATAACTTTTATGGTTCAATACTGTGATCACACACAATATTGACTCTGTGTATTGTTTCTTTTGCTTCTGCAGATTGGCCCTTGAGGGCCAGCCCCTACACACTGGTGGAGCGCCTCTATCAGATAAGGAGACAAATGAGGAGGAGTGAGGAGGACGTGTTTCGCAAAGTGCTGCAATCATCAGATCAGGCTGATAGTGAGCATAGAGAGAGGTAATAAACAAAAAAACTAGAAATGGATAGCCAGGAGAGGAGACGGGATAGGAGTGGATAACAGAGGGTTAGGAGGGGATGACAAAGCTCATGGAGGACCAATCAGAGATGCTCAGGTTCCTCCCCCAGTAGCCCATATAGAACTGCCTTCCATTCCCTCCCCAAATTCCCCACACATATTCCTCTCATATTCCTGTCCTATCGCAGTATCCCTTGCGCTTGACCCCAGGGATATTTTCCATAATGACAGCTAGATTTACACACAGCTGTGAGAGCCTCATTTCACAAAGTCCTGCTCACTGTCATGTCCCTTGTAAGAAATGTTAATCTATGTATTGCTGTTTAATATACATTTAGTCTGACAAAGACAATGATTCTTTATTTGTGATGTATCCATGGTGGTTGCAGCAGAAATTTATACACACTGGCAATGGGCACATTTGAAGACTATAATTAAATCTAAGTCAGTGATCACTACAAGGGTCATTCAAGGTGGCAAGTAACAATGCCTGGATGAATGCATTACAGAAAGATACATTACTGGGGCTCAGTGTCAAAATGATGCTTCAAAGCCTCCCTGGTTTGAATAGATCCCTGTTGAGCCCCTCTGATAGCCCTGGTGTCTGGCTGCTCAAAATCAGCTGCCAGACAATCCACCTCAGTGCTCCATCCCTGGGTAAACTTTTCCCCCTTGGCTTCACAGATGTTATACAGAGCACAGCAGGGTGCTATGACCATGGGAATATTTTACTCATTGGGGATTAACCTGCCAAAAAGACAGTGCCAACAATCTTTTAACCTGCCACACACACATTCTACGGTCAAACCTATTGTTGAAGTGCTCCTTGCTGCTATCAAGGTTTCTGGTGTAAGGCTTTATGAGCCATGGGAGTAAGGGGTAGTCTGGGTCTCCCAGGATCACTATGGGCATTTCCACATCCCCTATTGGAATCTTCTGGTCTGCAAAGAAAGTCCCTGCATGCAGCTTTCTATACAGTGTTCCTGAAAATGTATGTGTCATGCACCTTCCCTGACCACCCCGAGTTGATGTCAGTAAAACAACCCTGATGATTCACCAATGCCTGAAATACCATAGAGAAGTAGCCTTTTCTATTGATTTACTCCATCACAAGATGGTCTGGGGCCAAAATTGGAATGTGTGCCATCTATTGCCCTGTTGCAGGTAGGGAATCCCCATTGCCACAAAGCCATCCACTATTTCCTACACATTGCCCAGAGTCACAGTCCTTCATACCAGGAGGCAATTAACGGCCTTGCACACTTGTATCACCACATCCCCCATGGTGGACTTCCCAACTCCAAACTGACTCACGACTGACCAGTAGCAGTCTGGAGTTACCAGCTTCCACACAGTGATTGCCACGTGCTTCTCCACTATTAGGGCAGCTCTCATTTTGGTGTCCTTATGCTGCAGGCAGGGGAAAGCTCCATACACAGGTCAAGGAAGGTGGCTTTGTGCATATGAAAGTTCTGCAGCCACTGTTTGTCATCCCATACTTACAGCACAATCTGATCCTACTGCTCGATGCTTGTTTCCCAAGCCCAATAGTGATGGTCCACGATTTGCAGCTGCTCCATGAATGTCAACATCAATTTTGACAGGTTTCATGTAAAAAAAAAAGTTAAGTCAAAAAAAAAAAAAAACAGGAGTACTTGTGCCTTATTCAGACTTTAGCATTTTTTGAGCCATGAGCTGAGCTAAAGCTCACTTACACGGAACAGAAGAATGAGACACACAACACACATATTATACAACATACAATAAGAACAGGAAGGAAGCAGGAAGTATGCATGAAGGCAGGCAGAGTCTAAATAAATGAGATGAAAAAAAGTTTTGAAAAAAAAAAGAAAGATGAGATAGTGATTAGTGAGAGTAGAGGAGAGGAGTGAACTTAACATATAATAGAGATTATTGTTGGTGTAATGACCCCCACCATTCCCAGTTTTTGTTTAAGTAGTAATATATATTCAGTAGTTCAAGTCTCTCTCTTTGGTCTCTCTTTTTTTTTTTTGTTTTTTTTTATTTTTGTTGCAAAATTGCACCACTGAGTGTCTAGAAAGGAGTGGGTGAGAGGTTGAGTGTTTCTGAATGTTATTTTATGATGTATGATTCCTGATGTATTTATTCTTTTATTTTTGCGTTAGTTTGGAGAGACTTTGGCCAATGCACATGGCATGGGGCAGGGGCTGCACATGATGGCATATATCACGTTGATAGATGTGTGTGTGGTGTGAGCCTCTGATGATGGTGGATGTGATGTGATGATGTGATGGTGATGGATATATGGACATGGACAGAGCTGGGCTTTGGCGCAGGATAAAGGATGGGTTCTAGGTTTTATGTTTATGTGTGTATGTGTTTGCTTGTGCTGTTGCTTTGCTTCAGGTTGCTGAGCTGTCTATAAGCGAGGACTGGCCTGTCTCCCAAGATCTGTGAGTGAGGGATCATCTTTAAGGAGAGGTTGTAAATTTGATGATTGATGCTGGAGAGGTTTTAGTTGGGGGCTGTAGGTGATGGCTAGTGGTGTTCTGTTATTTTCTTTTTTAGGCCTGTCCTGTAGTAGGTGGCTTCTGGGTACTCTTCTGGCTCTGTCAATCTAGCAGGGCAGGCAGCATGGATTCCCGTTCAGATTTTCAGCTCATGAAATACTGCAGGATCAGCCATGTTGTATTCAAAATGCTTGTTACAAGACTGGTAAGCAGTGCAGGTTCCATGATTTCAGGCAGAGATGGTGGGTGTAAAATTTACAGGGGCAGTTGAAAAACAGCGCAAAACATAGTCAGAAGCCTTTGGAATTATGGTACAAAGAAAACTGCATCATGGGGTAGTGAACTCGCCCCCATGATGCATTGCGATCCATTCGCAGAACTTATAGTGGGAGAAGGTGGTGATTTGCATAGTGAGATAGCTATCCACAGTGCACAGCTCTCTCTATTGGTGCTAGAACACTAAAAGTGGACATGCTCTGCCGACACAAGGAGTGTTATGTGAACATGCGCAAGTGATGTAATTACAGTGGTTTCTGATTGTCAACATAACATAAGTTGACTTAACTCTGTAGTGTAGTTATGGCCCACGTCTTTTATAATAAAGTCTGGTATAACATTGACTTATGCACAGGGTCCAATTTAAAAGTCAAAGGTGTTATATTTGTTTCCAGAGTAACAGTCCAGTAATTTGATGCTGTTACTCCTTGCAAAATTTTTATGAAAAGTTCTTCACTGTTGCTTGCACTGTTGTGATCATCCTCTCTGTGCAGAAAATGTACTACACTTTTTCTTTCTGGGCTCATGCTTCTGTTTGCAAACTCTTGCATACTTCTTGCACCTGTTGGGACGTTAGCCAAAGGCAGGACTCTGCTGTGGTCTATGTCTTGTACCATAGTGTGCACAGCAATTTTTGTGCTGTCTTCTGCACTCTTTTGGGTTGTACTTCTCAGACTTATCATGAAGATTTCTGTTCTGTCTCTGCTCTTTTTGCTGAGGATTTATTATCCTGACCACAATTTCATCATCTTGCTTTCCCTCCATAAGCTTCAGCCTGGCCTGGGTAGTCTCTGTTGCTTGGCAGATGCTGATTGCTTTCTCTAGCTTGAGATCAGGATCCTCCAGCAATCTTTTTTTCTGAGCTGTGATTATCTGATCCCCATCACTACCTAGTCTCTAATTAGCAGGGGCGGCTCTAGCCATTTCGCCACCCCAAGCACGGCGGCACGCCACGGGGGGGCGCTTTGCCGGTCGCCGGTCCCGCGGCTCCGGTGGACCTCCCGCAGGCGTGCCTGCGGATGCTCCACCGGAGCCGCAGGACCATCAGACCCTCCGCAGGCACACCTGTGGGAGGTCCACCGGAGCCGCCTGCCGCCCTCCCGGCGACCAGCAGAGCACCCCCCGCGGCATGCCGCCCCAAGCAGGCACTTGGCGTGCTGGGGCCTGGAGCCGCCCCTGCTAATTAGGGCATCTGTGGATCCTCTGAAATTACAGGACTGAATCAGTCTGAGATCCTTTAAAAATTTGTCAAATGATTCTACCTCTGTGAAAAGTCTAATTTTGTATTGGCATGCAGCACTCAAACTTTCAGATCACTGTATCATAATCAGTCTGCTTTGCTTTGCTCAACTGCAGACTTTTATAGACATCCAGAGACTCAGCCCTTGCTATATTTAGAAAGATAGCTATCTTTTCCTCACTGGGCTTCTCATTGGCTCTATTCGCTCCCATGTAAAATGCTGAACTGCTGCTTAAATCTCCTCCAGTTGTCCAGTGCATGACAAGAGTTTCAGCTCCACTGGAACCCTTAGTTACTCCACTTTCTTCCTCTCAGTTTTCACTTCACATGATCCAACCACTTCTGGTACCATATTATGTTCTGATGAAGAAGTCCACAGACAGTATATGAGAAAGTGGACTCTTTATTGAAGTAAACACCCAGCCTATTACAGTCTTACTAGGAGGGAGGGCAGTATTGTGGGGCAAGTACACCCCGTCACCCCAGGGGTGGGGCAAGGGCATGGTAGCCTTGTGGTTAAAATCAGCCTCAGTACTACATGGCCCAAGGGCTGGTGTCAATAGGACTCCCTTTGGCTGCAGGGAAGAGTGGCCTAATAGCCAGAGTCAATAGGAGGGGGTTTGATGGGCTGCCCCCGAAAGGGGGCAGCTGGGGTAGGGGGACCTGGGCTCCTCCTGCTCACTAGGTCCAAGCCCAGGGTCCTGGTAGTTGCAAGTGGGTTCACTGCTAAGTTGGCGTGGAAACCGCCTGCACCACGTGGACTGCTGCAGGAACACTGGCTAGTCCCGCCCTGGGCTATTTCCTACTGTGACTCCTGCAGTTGAAGTCAGGGTGTTTTCAAAGTCTCTGGGCATCTTGGGCGATGACTGCATCCGCAGATACCTGGGCACCCGCCTGGGCTTCGGCATCTCCTGTTCCTGTGGTCCAATATCCAAGCTGCTCCTCGGCTGGAGCTGGCAAGGTGCATCCTTCCTCATCAGTGGTCAGCCCAGACTGAGCTCGGCTGCTCCCTTTTATACTGCAGCAGCAGTTGGCGCATGCTCAGCAGGGGTGAGGGGGCATGGCTTCCTCTGCGAAGAGTGCTGCCTTAACCCCTTCTGCTCCAGTGTGGGGCAAATACACCTCATCACAAGCGGCTAAAAACAAAACTGAAACCTCTTCTGGTACATGTATGAACTTAGAGCTGCTAAGGAGAGAGAGAGCTGAGTCACAGACTAGTTCTTAAAGAGACAAATTACTCCAGCCTGACATTGCCACTTGTAACAGTCCATGCACAGGAGGAGTACTTGATCCACTGAATCCGTGACTCTTAGTGAATTAAGGGAAGGCTCCAATACCTTATGTATCAGGAAGACTACAGTCCAGAAGCACAGGTTTGAGAACCAGTAGAGAGCATCCACACCTTGGACCTATTGCAACGGTTCCATCAGAAGTACCCTTGAAAAACCAGGTCTCAAAGCCCTTAGGAGGCACCTTTGAGGGGGAGGCACTGTTAGGAATCAGGGTCTGCAGTAGGCCCAGTCTCAGAGCAACTGGACAAGTGCAGCTGGCCTGTATTAGGCTGCCTGGTTGGCTATGCTGCCTCATTGGGTGGAAGAGTCAGCAGACCAACTCTTAAGCCCAGCAGCAGCAGTTCAGTGGTTGCTCAAAGAATTGCCCATGGCACAGTCCCTGTGCCTGCTTGTTCTAGTTCTGCTCCTCTCTTGTTCCAATCCTGCCCCTGCCTTGCCTCACTCCAGGTAAGCTGATTCTGACCCTTGGCTCTGATTCCTGACCTCTGATTTCAGATCTGACCCTTGGGTCTGGCATCTGGGCTCTGGCACTGATCCTGGGCTCCAATTCCTGATTACCAACTCCTATTCTAATCACTAGGCTTGACTCCTGCTCTGACCATTAGACCTGTGTCCTGTGTGTTGTCTTGTGGATTCATAAGAAGGATGCACAGTCTGAACTTGTAGAAGTAAGGCTTTATTAGAACTAAAACAGAATTACATAAGACGAAGGCGAGCCAGGTGCTCCTAGCTGTGTATCCGGTGGTGAAGCTCACACCAGACTGCTTCCAACCAGTTCTTCCTAGCATGTGGTCTTCTCTTAAAGGCACAGCACATACTCCGCACTCTCCCCTTTCCAGCAAAAGCAACCCCAAACAATTTAACATATATGCTAATTGTTTCTCTACAAATACCATGTAACCATAGCACCCCCCTGTGGCCAAGATGGAGTCTGCTCTGGGCAAGAAAAGGCACTGGCAGGAATGCAGGAAATTTCCTTCCAGGTCAGGGGCAATGTTCCAACCTCCCTGCCCCAGAAAACACAAACACACACAAAATAGTACAACAAATATAGGAAAGGGAAATATGTATTTACAGAGAGTTGAATGGAGAAAAACAGGGAGAAGATAGGGTGAGGGCTATAACATAAGATAACATAAGAACGGCCGTACCGGGTCAGACCAAAGGTCCATCTAGCCCAGTATCTGTCTACTGACAGTGGCCAATGCCAGGTACCCCAGAGGGAGTGAACCTAACAGGCAATGATCAAGTGATCTCTCTCCTGCCATCCATCTCCATCCTCTGACAAACAGAGGCTAGGGATACCATTCCTTACCCATCCTGGCAAATAGCCATTTATGGACTTAACCACCATGAATTTATCCAGTTCTCTTTTAAATGCTGTTATAGTCCTAGCCTTCACAACCTCCTCAGGCAAGGAGTTCCACAAGTTGACTGTGCGCTGCGTGAAGAAGAATTAAAACAGGATTACATCCAACACAAGGACCCGCAGACCCAATGATACCACAATATAAAAAGGAGAGACACTGAGCACTGCATCTACTCTCCAAATTCAGGAATCCCGGACAAAGTTCCAATCTGGCAGTGAGTTCTTGGGTGCTCGTCTTCAGCACCAGCAAATTTTTCCCAATCAACCTCTCCAGTGCCCTCTTCTGCCACTCTCTGCAAACCCACATAGAGTGACAACCTCCCGATTTGGCTAGCTACAGCCTCCCTCCTTATTCCCAGTGTGAAGTCACAAGCCCCAGTAGCCACAGCCCCATACAGCTCTGGGCGATGGCGATACTGGGTATAGCTCTGGTTTGTCCTTTTCAGGACATTCCTTCCTGGCATGGTGCTCCTGCTGGCTGCCATCATTGGACATCCCTGGTCATCTGCTTTGTCCCTACTGGACTGTGGGCCAGTTCTCGGTTTCTTCACTAGAGGAGAGCCTGTTCATTGTAGGCCCTCTTGTTGAGAGCTATGGACACACATGTCCTGGCACTTTCCTACCTCAATGACTCTTCCACTGGAACAAGCATTTCCTCTGCCTTAGGATGAGGTTTTAAAGGGGCCATGCTCTCTAACCCCAAGAGGTACAACCATAACATACTCACCTTTATTAGCCCAGTGAGTCTTTCAAGGGCCCTGAACAATCTATTAGATTTTTGAGTGACCACTTCAGTCCTTGCACAAGCTGAATCAGAAGACTGCTCCGCTTGCTGATCTGAAAGATCCTCAGTGGTGTTCTCAGTGCTTTGTCAGCAAAGTATCTGCCTCTTTATCACCTTCTTCTTCAGAAAGATGTTGCAGATATCTCCTATTCCTCAAAAATGTATATCTTTCAGGAATCTGTACTTTATCAGATCATGGGGTGACCTCATGAGTCACTACTACCCTCTATTCCCAGCAAGTACTATCATGAATCCACATAGCAGCTCTAGGCATCAAAGGCTCTAACACACTGGACCCTCCGTCATAATACATATTTTGTTTACACTTATGTTGCTTATACACATCTAAGGAGTCTTGTTCTCAATTACCTGCAAAATAATACCTCTGTAGGTAACAGTCCATGGTTCATTGGTGCTGCTCTATATTCATAATAGCCAAATATGGATCTGTACCTGTGTCAGTGGCCTTTTTCAAAAAAGCCTTTTAACAATTTTCACACCATTATCTACAAAACCATTGGATTGAGGATACTTGGGACTTGAAGTTGCATGATTAAAACCATACTCTCTAGCAAATTTTTTTAATTCATGTCCTTCAGACTGCAGACCGTTATCACACATGAGCTTTAGGAATTCCATATCTGGAAAATATGGATGTCATGCCTTATTACATGTTTTGATATGGTATATTCTAATAAAACAATCTTTGCATAATAATAACAATCCGAAACCAAAGCAGTCTTTTTCTACATATATAAATAAATCCATAACTTTAGACCATGCCCTTAACTGTTCATTGTTTATCAACATAAGCTCTTTTTTTCTGTTTAGTTTGGTATTTTTGACACGCTTCACACATTTTAACAGTTTTCTCTATCTCATTATTCATTTGCGGCCAATACAGTGTCTCTCTGGCTCTTCATTTACATTTCTCCATGCCCGAGTATCCTTCATGTATTCTTGTGAGCATGTCATCTTGTAACATCTTAGGCACTACTCTTCCGTTTCCTCTAAACAATACGCCGTCAATAACAGTTCTGTTTTGAACTGGAAATATGGACATGGTATGTAATGTCCTGGCGACCTGGTACTAATAGCAGTAATTCCCCTGAGTACAGTCTCATTAGCTGTAATCTCAGAAAATTCATTCCACTTCCTTTTTGAGACAGGACAATTCTTTTTTATCAGGTTGGCATGCACTATGTCTTACTTCACCTCTGTTTCTATTACAGTTTTATCATATGCTCTGGACAATGTGTCCGCCACCACTAACTCTTTTCCTGGTTTATGTACTATTGTTAAATCATTCAACTGGAGCTGAAAAATAGTTGTTATATTCGGGGTGGAGTGTCAACATGCCCCTTCTTTGCAATTGATATGAGGGGCTTATGGTCTGTTTCTGCAACAACTGGTCTTCCATAAATGAATATGTAATTTTTTACAACTACACACACGAGCTAAAACTTCCTTTTCTAATTGGGAATAGTGGCATTCTATTTTTATAAAAGCCCTGGATGTATACACCACCGATTTTTGTAGCAATATTGCCCCTATGCCTTCTTTGGAGGCATCAGTGGAAAATTTCGTCTGTCTCCTGCTGTCAAAATACATTAGGACAGGGACTTTCTGAATCAATTGTTTTAAGATACCAAACTCTTTGTCCAGGTTTGCATCACATGTCCATTGATTATTTTTTTATATGAATGCATAGTTTTGCAGTCAAATTAGGTATAAATTTACCAACAAAATTAACTATTGCTATGACACTCTGTACTCCCTCCTTATTTTCTGGGTGGGTGTGGCAAATTTGCTATAGCTTGTGTTCTGCTAGGATCAATACATATCCCATGTTCAGTTAATCTGTCTCCTAAAGTGTTAATGTCTCTGAGTCTGAATTTACATTGTTGTCCATTTAGCTTCAGGCCTATTTCTCTAGCCCACTTCAATGCTCTCTTTAACCTATAATTATGTTCCTCTGTTGTGCTGCCCCAGTTGAGAATGTCATCTATATATACTTCTGTGCCTTTGGTTCCCACAAATATTTGCTGCATAAGCCTACAAAAGGCTTCTGGAGCAGATTTTAGACCAAACAGTAACCTGAAAAAGCAATACCTTCCATATGATAGAACAAAAGTACATAATTTGGAGCTCCTCTCATCTAAAAGAATCTGCCAGAATCAAAGAAGGCATCTAAAGTAGTAAAATACTTTGCACAAGTCATAATCCCCCCAAAATGTCTTTGAAAGTGTGTTCCCCTTTGAGATATTTATTAAACTCCTTAGGATATAGACATAATCTTAGTGTTCCATCCTTTTTTCCCTACTCTTACTAATGAGTGCACCCATTCTGCAGGATCTTCTATTCTTCTGATTCATATCTGTTGTTACTAAACGATGTAAGTATTTCTACGGGTATGTATGATAGTTCAATTTGGTCTGTTAGTTCAATCTGATATCCAGTTGCTAGTTTTTGTAGGCCCTCAGAAACACCCTGATACTGTTCCTCTATGCCTGTGTCCCTTATCACCTCTACCATATGCACACTGTGTATTAGTCCAAGGGCTTGGCTTGTTTTTAAATCCATTAGGTGCTTTATTTCCTTTAACTATCACAAAATTTATCAGATCTATTCAATCTTTTATCTTCCCTTGTAGTACACATGTACTTCTAGTAGGAATGAGTTTTTCCCTACGAGCTTTCAGTGTAACCTGTTTCCCAGGCTTTTCCCCCAACCTTTTAACACTAATATCAGAAACATTTATCTGTGTCCAATTCGTAGGTTCTATGAGTTCCTTTAGTCTCTAAAGAAATTGTCCATTCATTTGTTCCTTCCTCTTCAGATACAGCTCATAGACCATGGGTGGGCAAACTTTTTGGCCCGAGGGCCACATCGGGGAATAGAAATTGTATGGTGGGCCATGAATACTCACAAGATTGGGGTTGGAGAGTGGGAGGGGATGCGGGCTCTGAGGTGGAGCTGGGGATGAAGAGTTTGGGGTGTAGGAAGGTGCTCTGGACTGGGACTGAGGGGTTTGGAGGGCAGAAGGGGGATCAGAGCTGGGGCAGGGGTCCGGGAAGGGGTGCAGGATCCGGCTGGGGGTGCGGGCTCTGGGGTGGAGCTGGGATAAGAGGTTTGGAGTGCAGAAGGGTGCTACAGGCTGGGATCAAGGGGTTTGGAGAGCAAGAGGGAGATCAGGGCAGGGCCGGCTCTAGACCCCAGCGCACCAAGCACGCGCTTGGAGCGGCATGCCGCCAGTGGACCTCCCGCAGGCATGCCTGCGGAGGGTCCGGTCGTCCGGCGGTTCCCGTGGACCTGCCACAGGCATGCCTGCAGAGGGTCCGCTGGTCCCGCGGCTCGGGTGGACCTCCCGCAGGCATGCCTGCGGCAGGTCCACCGAAGCCGCGGGACTGGCGACCGCCAGAGCGCCCCCTGCGGCATGCCGCCCTGCTTGGGGCGGCGCAATTGCTAGAGCCGCCCCTGGATCAGGGATAGGGGAAGCAAAAGTGGATGGGAACCTGGGAGGCAGTGACCATGAGATGGTCGAGTTCAGGATCCTGACACAAGGAAGAAAGGAGAGCAGCAGAAAACGGACCCTGGACTTCAGAAAAGCAGACTTTCACTCCCTCAGAGAACTGATGGGCAGGATCCCCTGGGAAAATAACATGAGGGGGAAAGGAGTCCAGGAGAGCTGGCTGTATTTTAAAGAATCCTTATTGAGGTTGCAGGAAAAAAAACATCCCGATGTGTAGAAAGAATAGTAAATATGGCAGGCGACCAGCTTGGTTTAACAGTGAAATCCTTGCTGATCTTAAACACAAAAAAGAAGCTTACAAGAAATGGAAGATTGGACAAATGACCAAATGACCAGGGAGGAGGCATGCAGGAATGAAATCAGGAAGGCCAAATCACACTTGGAGTTGCAGCTAGCAAGAGATGTTAAGAGTAACAAGAAGGGTTTCTTCAGGTATGTTAGCAACAAGAAGAAAGTCAAGGAAAGTATGGGCCCCTTACTGAATGAGGGAGGCAACCTAGTCACAGAGGATGTGGAAAAAGCTAATGTACTCAATGATTTTTTTTGCCTCTGTCTTCACGAACAAGGTCAGTTCCCAGACATCTGCACTGGGCAGCACAGCATGGGGAGAAGGTGACCAGCCCTCTGTGGAGAAAGAAGTGGTTCAGGACTATTTAGAAAAACTGGACGAGCACAAGTCCATGGGGCCGGATGCGCTGCATCCGAGGGTGCTAAAGGAGTTGCCGAATGTGTTGCAGAGCCATTGGCCATTATCTTTGAAAACTCATGGCGAATGGGGGAGGTCCCGGGTGAGTGGAAAAAGGCTACTGTAGTGCCCATCTTTAAAAAAGGGAAGGAGGAGGATCTGGGGAACTACAGCCAGTCAGCCTCACCTCAGTCCCTGGAAAAATCATGAAGCAAGTCCTCAAGGAATCAATTCTGAAGCACTTAGAGGAGAGGAAAGTGATCAGGAACAGTCAGCATGGATTCACCAAGGGCAAGTCATGCCTGACTAACCTAATGGCCTTCTATGAGGAGATAACTGGGTCTGTGGATGAGGGGAAAGCAGTGGATGTGTTATTCCTTGACTTTAGCAAAGCTTTTGATACGGTCTCCCACAGTATTCTTGCCAGCAAGTTAAAGAAGTATGGGCTGGATGAATGGACTATAAGGTGGATAGAAAGCTGGCTAGATTGTCGGGCTCAACGGGTAGTGATCAATGGCTCCATGTCTAATTGGCAGCCGGTTTCAAGCGGAGTGCCCCAAGGGTCAGTCCTGGGACCGGTTTTGTTCAATATCTTCATTATTGATCTGGAGGATGGTGTGGATTGCACCTTCAGCAAGTCTGCAGATGACACTAAACTTGGAGGAGTGGTAGATATGCTGGAGGGTAGGGATAGGATACAGAGGGACCTAGACAAATTAGAGGACTGGGCCAAAAGAAACCTGATGAGGTTCAACAAGGACAAGTGCAGAGTCCTGCACTTAGGACGGAAGAATCTCATGCACTCCTACAGACTAGGAACCAAGTGGCTAGACAGCAGTTCTGCAGAAAAGGACCTAGAGGTTACAGTGGACGAGAAGCTGGATATGAGTCAACAGTGTGCCCTTGTTGCCAAGAAGACTAACGGCATTTTGGGCTGTATAAGTAGGGGCATTGCCAGCAGATCGGGGGACATGATCATTCCCATCTATTCCACATTGGTGAGGCCCCATCTGGAGTACTGTGTCCAGTTTTGGGCCCCACACTACAAGAAGGATGTGGAAAAATTGGAAAGAGTCCAGCGGAGGCCAACAAAAATGATTAGGGGGCTGGAGCACATGACTTATGAGGAGAGGCTGAGGGAACTGGGATTGTTTAGTCTGCAGAAGAGAAGAATGAGGGGGGATTTGATAGCTGCTTTCAACTACCTGAAAGGGAGTTCCAAAGAGGATGGATCTAGACTGTTCTCAGTGGTACCTGATGACAGAACAAGGAGTGATGGTCTCAAGTTGCAGTGGGGGAGGTTTAGGTTGGATAGGTTGGATTAGGAAAAACTTTTTCACTCAGAGAGTGGTGAAGCACTGGAATGGGTTACCTAGGGAGGTGGTGGAATCTCCTTCCTTAGAGGTTTTTAAGGTCAGGCTTGACAAAGCCCTGGCTGGGATGATTTAGTTGGGAATTGGTCCTGCTTTGAGCAGGGTGTTGGACTAGATGGCCTCTTGAGGTCCCTTCCAACCCTGATATTCTATGATTCTATGATTAGGTGAGGGCGTGGGGAGAGACTCAGGGGGTGCAGGCTGCGAGTGGCGCTTACATATAGGGGCTCCCAGAAGCAGTGGCATGTCCCTTCTCTGGCTCCTGTGTGGACGCGTGGCCAGGCAGCTCTGCATGCTGCCCCATTCGCTGGCACTGCCCCAGCAGCTCCCATTGGGCATTGTTGAGGTCTGTGTTTGTGTCCACATCTTGTGCAATCTTTGAAGTTGACCCTTGCAAACTCTTGTGTTTTGCTTTATTCGTGCTTTTCTGAGTTTTTTGTTCTGTATCATCTTATTGCTTGCCAGTTATTTTTCTCTTTTGTCACTCTATCCAGAGTTGTAGTGTCCTCTTTTCCTTCCATTATTTTTATTCTGTTCAGAATGATTTCTGCTGCCTGACACAGTGTTACTACTTTATCCAAAGTGAGATCTACATGTTCCAGTAGTCTTTTGTGAAGCTTTGGATCTCTGATTCCAATTCCAGTCCATTCCGTATTACTGAATCTGTTAACTGTCCGTAGTTGCATGTTTGGCTGATTAGCTTCATCTCTGTTAGGAATTTTTCAAAGGACTCTCCTTCCTTTTGTCTTCTAAGGCAAAACTTACACTTTTCAAGTGTTTCACTCTTTTTTAGGTATGCAGTCCTGTTCAAATTTCTGCAAACAAAACTGTGTCATAACTTGCTCTCTCTGCTTGACTTAGTTGTATGCTATTAATGACATCCACTGCCTCAGGTCCTGCAGTGTTTGCTATTTTCTGCTGGTCTTCTTTCTCACCAAAGCCAGCTGCTTGCATATATATGTCAAAACTCTGAATCTCTTCCAGGAGTCTCCTGCATTACCTGAGAGTTTCAAATCCTTGGGGCTTTTAGTTGCTCCACCTCCAAGATGACTCTTTTACTTCTTCACCACCGTCCTCTTTTCTACCTCACTCTTGTAACATGTGTTGTCTTGTAGACTCATAAGAAGGAGGCACAATCTAGGCTCTTAGAAATAATTTAATATCAGAACTAAAACAGAGTTACATAAGACAAAGGAGAACCATTTGCTCCTAGCAGTGTATCTGGTGAAACTGTCACTAGACTGCTTCCAACTGGTTCTTCCTAGCATGTGGTAGTACATACTCCTAATCTCCTGCTACAATCACTAGGCACAACTGCCCATATTCCAGTCATGTGACACTGAGGTCTTCTAAATGTGACTATGACCCTGACTTAGAATCATAAAATATCAGGGTTGAAAGGGACCTCAGAAGGTCATCTAGTCCAATCCCCTGCTCAAAGCAGGACCAATACCCAACTAAATCATCCCAGCCAGGGCTTTGTCAAGCCTGACCTTAAAAACCTCTAAGGACCTTATAAACCATGCTGTGTGGTCATGGGCAAGTCACTAACCTGTTTATGTCTCAGTTTCCACACTTATAAAATGGGGATAATAGTACTTACCTACCTCTCAGACTTGTTATGAGAATTCATTTGTTGAAGTTTTTAAAGCACTTAAAATATGTAAATTACAGTAAGTGCTAACCTTACATAATTGTTCTGGTGGGACAAGTGCAAATCTTCTACTACAACACATCCACCATATATGTATAATCTTACTTTTTCTTTTTAGGTAATTGTTCAGTACAATCCATTAGTGTAAATCACTGTATTATCCCACAGAGGTCAATGGGACTCGGCATGTGTACAGGGGTCCATGCTTATGGATTTTGTTCTAGAAGCAAGGGCTTATTTTCTATATTAGGAAATAAGGCCTTTATACTGCAACACAATCTGCTATAACTATTTGTATAAATAAACAGGTTAAAATTTTGAATTTGTAGGGTTTGTTGAATAGATAAGTTAGCAGGTCTGTAAAGATTTTCACTGACATCTAGATACAAGTTGGACACTGCCAGTAAAAAAAAATCATGCAATATGAAATTATTGGAAAATGTGATCTTTAAGGGTATGACTGGATGCAACTGGCTAACTGTGTAACAATTTAGCAAGGGAACACAGAGATGCCCTAGAGAAAGGTGGAATGATGGTAGTTTAGGCCAAGACAAAAAAGAGCTAACTATATATTAATGAACTAACATCAGGAAGAGAGAAAATCTTTATGTGAGGGAAAGGTAACTAATTATTTATGTGACTTCAAAGGAACCCTGGTATTAAAATTGCACCAGAGAAATGGAACAAGAATATGGGCCAGACTCTCAGCTGGTGAAAAATACATAACTCAATCGACTTCAGAGGACCTACATCGATATACACCAACTCGGGATCTTGCTCTGTTGCCACCAGATCTCACCAAACAGAATTCAGTCTAGGACTCCATGGCTATTGAGTTAATATTGCCAGTTCATTTTTCCACCACATTACAGTGGATTGAAGGGCATATATGACAAGCTTCATTTCCACTTCAGGAGAGTCAAGGGGTCAATACCAGGAGGAATCTGTGGGAGAGATTGATACCAAGAAGGTGGAGCTAGGAAATGCAAAGGCAATCCCTCAGATGGGGCCATTTGTTTTCTGATTTGTCTTGTCTGTAAATTGAAGAGTTTGGTTGTAATTTGATAAGGCTAGGGAGTCTTAGACCTACATATGTTTTTGGTACAATTTTTAAATTAATTTTCTCTCCATTTTCTAATAGAACATTAGTTTATTAAGACATTGCAGTCTACACCAAGAAGAGTGAAAGGCTCTTTCAGCCCGGAATCAATGCAAAAGTGAATGTTTATGTCTAAGTCCAATGCTGATTCTCAGCTAAATGAATGGACCATATTATTTGGTAATTGAGGCAGTGGCTGTGGCAGACCCAAAGCACTGGAAAAGTTTGAACACCCAAGGGAAAAAAGAGAAATTTGAGGGAGTCTGTGACAGGGGAGGGTACGCTCACCTCATGAGTGCCTCCTGTCAGCTGGGTCTGATGTTGCAGTCTCTTTTCCCCCACTCCTGACACCCCCCGGTACACTGATGACCTCACTAGGTGTGTCTTCAGTGGCTTAGCCCTTTGGCTAAGTCACACAATTAATAATTAATGGATGAACCCCTTCCGGGGTAACAAAGTTCAACAAATGGTTGGTGCTCTGCAGTCTTCAGCCCCATCTCTGGGCCTGTGTAAATTCTAGCCCTTTCTCAGGCTTAGTAAAGAGTCTTGCTCCCTTTTCAGGACTCAGGCTACTTCCCCACTAGTCCGGGTCCCAACCCAGGGACCCTGTAAACAGCTTCATTCCCTGGGCTGCTTCCCACTTGGTCTCATCACCTTCACCCAGTTCCTTAGGGTTACAGTCCTTCAGTTCTCTGTGTCTTATGCCTGCTTGAGCAGGGTTTCTCCCAGGCCTCCTTGCCTGGAATGTTTCTCTGTTTTCCAGCCCTTCTTGACCCTTCTGGTCCCAGCCCACAATTGATCTGCTCAACCCCTGCAGCATCTTTTACCTAAGCCTGCTGCTTCCTTGCCTTCCTTAGGCAGGCCTGGAGGACCCACCTTAATTGCTTCTTTCCTGGGGTGGGATGTAGTAGGACTTTGAGACCTCTAGCAAGGGGCCTCAGGGGGCCTGGTATATCCCATCACAGAGCCAAAGTGATGCTGGGCAAATTGATTTTTAAATTTGTATGTTAAAAAGAGGGGAAAGTGAGCGATGCAAAATTAGTGTTTTATACTATAGGATTAATGACATATTTGCGAAGTACAGCCATCATCTGACATCACAGGCACTGAGGAAGGGAATATAGTTTAAGAACAAGGAGTTCTGGCTCAGACACTAACGCATGGTGTTACTGTGGCTTAACCTCTATTTGCCTCTGTTTTCACATCTCAGGAATAAGGGTAATAATGTGTATCAACTGTTATCATTGTAGTATATAAGCCAGTGGTGTGCAACCTGTGGCCTGCGGGCCGCACATGGTCAGTCAGGGTAATCCGCTGGTGAACTGCAAGACAGTTTGTCACTGGGAGGTGCGGGTGACTGTGTCTGCAGAGAGGCAATGTAAACAAACTGTCTTGTGGACTGCCACTGGATTACCCTGATAGGTTGCATGCGGCCCACAGGCCACCTGCAGGCCACAGGTTGCCCACCACTGATATAAGCACTTCTTTGAAAATCTCAGATAAAAGATGGCTGTAGGATTCCCTTGTTGTCCCACCCTCTCAACAGGTGTTGAAATCCTGTAGAGAGCTGCAGGTTGATTACTGCTGTCTCACTGGTGGCTCACTAGTCTCCACTCTGAATATAACGGAAGTAGTGATAGTCCTTTGGGAAAGGGAGTTATGGTTTGGATGCAAAGAGGCATAAAGAAAAGGAACCATGGGAGCACCCAAACCTATGAAGAAAGCTAGGTGTTCATGAGCAGTTATTTTGGAGCTGACTTTTTGTTAATAAAGCCAGATCCAAGGAGGGGTGAATTTTTTTGCAGTAGCTTTTATTTGGAGCTGGGCGGGGCCATAACTGGTGCTACTAGTCACAACCTGCAGCTTTTTGCTGTTCAAGTTTATGGGTTTATGGGAAGTATGAGTAGGGGTGGGTGAGTGTGTTGTACTGGGATATGTTGTGTTGATTTGAATGGACGATGAATGAGGAGGGGATGTGTTGATTTGCATGAGAGGAGTTATGTTTGGGAATATTTTATTGTGTGTGTATTGTGCTGGGATATTTGTACTGATTTGTGAGGTTGGCAAATGAAGGGTGTGTACTTCAGTGAGGGAGTCTATGTATTTGTCGTTATTCATAGATTCCAAGACCAGAAGGGACCATTGTGATCATCTAGGCTGACCTCCTGTATAACACAGGACACAGAACTTTCCCAAAATAATGCCTACAGCATATCTTTTAGAAGAAACATCCAGTCTTGATGGAGAATCTACCAAGACTCTTAGTAAGTTGTTCCAATTGTTAATTATTCTCAATGTTAAAAATACACCTCTACCTCAATATAAAGCGACCCGATATAACATGAATTCGGATATAACGTGGTAAAGCAGTGCTTTGGGGGAGCGGGGCTGCACATTCCAGTGGATCAAAGCAAGTTGGATATAACGCGGTTTCACCTATAACGTGGTAAGATTTTCTGGCTCCCGAGGACAGCATTATATCGAGGTATATGCTTTATTTACTGTCTGAATTGGCCTAGCTTCAACTTCCAGCCATTGGATCTTGTTATGCCTTTCTGTGCTAGACTGAAGAGCCTATTATTAAATATTTTTTCTCCATGTAGGTACTTATAAATTGTAATCAAGTCATCCCTTAACTTTCTCTTTGTGAAGCTAACTATATTGAGCTCCTTGAGTCTACCACTGTAAGACATGTTATCTAATCATTTAATCATTCTCATGGCTTTTGTCTGAACCCTTTCCGATTTATCAACACCTTCTTGAACTGTGGATACCAGGATTGGACACAGTACATGGTCTCACTAGTGCCAAATAAGAGGTAAAATAACCTCGCTACTCCTATTTGAGTAGAGTGTGCTGTTTGTGTGTGCTGTTTCTGATGTTGTGTGGATGGTTTTGAAGAATTGTGGCAGTTAGGTCAAGTAATCCATCATCTCTGCAGTCTCCCTCAGACAACCAATGATATTGTTGCATGCAAATTAGCTGTAGATTAAGAGTGGTGACTGGTTGAGTTACTTCTGATATTATAATGGTCTAGGACTCTTGGCATGGCAAAGATACATATCACATGGGTGTCATTCAAATTGGCTGAGAACTTACAAATTAGATAGTAACGGACTGTCAATACCACTCATGACTGAACCTGGTGATATTCTGAACAAAAAGCTGGAAATACTTTCATGGCTAGAAGTCCAGTTTTATTTTCATCTGGTACAGATATGGTTTTACTGGGAACAATGGGCATTATATAGATAAACACAAAGGCAGGTAAAATGGTTTCACATTCTCTGCAGTTTTAAAGCCTGCATCAGATTATCCAGCCACAAAGAATTGCTGTCATGTTTATGCTACAGCATATACTAATATTTGCCACAAAATTATCTTACCTTAGCAACAAACACCGATATTGAAAGACGGTATAATTTTAGGGACTCAGAATGTAACAAAAATCATTGACAGTAATGAGGGCACAGAAGTAAAACACAATTGTTAACACTGAAATAATTTATTTTGTATCATTCTGAAGATGCCTACCATAGTTTTCTGCACAGCAATGTCTCATCTCAGCCCTGCATCATTTGAGAATGTACTTGACAGCTGGTGAACTGTTAATTTGCTATGAACAATGAAAAACCATGTGACAAAAAACAAAACTAGTTCAAGGATGATAGTCTCCAGTCTTGAATTATATCCAAAACTCAGGTTATTTTCTACCCTATTATTTTGAATGTGGCTGATTATTATTCAGTGAACTAAAACAACTATAAACTGCTGTTTTTAAACATCAGAGAGCAACTATGAATGTATTTTATAAGGGTCTAAAGGTTAATTCAAACCTATCATCTGAGAGATGCTGTCAGTTTGTATCTAACATAAGATTGTCTGGCAGCTTTCCCTATTTTCTGTGCTTGTCAAATAAGTCTCTCCACCTGCTAAACATTCCATCAAATGCACATGTCCAAATGAATGAGGGCAAAAATCTTGTTTTATTAGTGAATCCTGGAGAGTTGTGTCTTTTGTTATTCTTACCAGTAAAAGCCAAACCATAAAAGATTCCAAGTTTGGCATCAGTTCAGATCCACACTGTGGGATGGAACCTAGAAGTAGTGTGGCCCAGAGGACAGAGTACTACCTGGGTTCTGTTGACCTATTGAGTGACCTTGGGCAAATCACTTCACCACTCCATGCCTCAGTTTCCCCATTTGTAAAATGCTTTGAGATCTACTGATGAAAAGCACTAGATAAGAGCTATGAAAGAATTATTAAATGTAAAGTTGTGGGGATAGGA